>NC_134081.1:43525769-43678269 GCF_000715075.1 Nicotiana tabacum
ATTGAAGCTAAGGTCATCTTCCTTATCTCTTTCGCCATGGAATCAAGTTGTACCTGCATATATGTGTTAGCGTCAACCTGGTGAACACCATTCTCCCTTCTTCTTTCAGCACTTTCAGAGGGCCACTGATTTGCATCTTCAGACAATTCATTGAGAATAATGACTATCTCCTCTCGTGTCTCATTCATCAAAGGTCCTCTAGCTGCATTACTCAATGTTCTACATGAGGCCGATGTCAAACTATCCCAAAAATCCTAGAGTTGCATACAGAGTTCAACTCCGCTATGTTGACACTTTCGAACTAATTCCTTAAACCTCTCCCACACTTCAAACATAGTTTCATTATCTATCTAGCAGAAGTTATGGATCTCTCTTCTAAACTTGCTCATCTTAGCTGAGGAGAAATATTTATCAAGAAATATTTTGGTCATCTCCTCCCATGTTCTAATTGATCCATGGGGCAAGCTTTGAAGCCACTGCTTTGCCTCGTCTTTGAGAGTGAAGGGGAATGCCCTTAAGTACACTGCATCTTGTGACACACCATTATAATTAAAAGGTGTTCATAATCTCCTTAAAGTCCATCAGATGTGTGTTTGGATCTTTGTTCATCTTCTCTCTTAAGACACAGCAGTTTTGCAGTATTTGGAGCAACACTTTCTTCAATTCAAAATTGTTTGCAGCCACTGGAGGTGGTCTAACACTTGATAAGACTTAGTTGTAGACTGGTCTAGCATAATCTCCAAGTGGTCTCCCATCACCCAAAGATTGATTCTAAACAATTCTCCGAGCCCTCTCCTCCTCGTAGATAAGTTGTGCATTCCGAAGAGTTATTTCCTCGGCATCCCTTACAGCCTTTTCTCTTTGCTGGGCTACCTCTCTTGTAGCCAAATCAACATTATCATCATCTCCCGCCATAATTTTTTTGGTTGAGGATTGCCTAACCTTCTCTATATTCTCAGGGAGATTTATTTCCTTCCTCAGCTGTCACAGTTGTTTTTCAATTTCTGGTTTTTATAGTAGCACTTCCTCCCCAGAAGATCGAGTCATGCACCACTCTTACCTGCAACCTGCGCACAGTCAAAGAACACCAACCGTAAAAAGAGAAAAATAAAAATAAAAATAAAAATTCCTGAATTAGCACTACAACTATTTCAAACACTATTGATTTTTAATCTACGGCAACGGCGCCAAAATTTGACGAGCTTAAAACACACACTTAAATATGCTCGCTAGTCGAATATAGTATAGTATAGTATAGTATCCACAGGGATTGGAGTTAAACAATATTTTCGTAATTTGTAGTTTAATTACTATCCTGGAGAATCAACAATTGAGATTGATATGATTAAAACTAAAATTAACTAAGAGTCTAAACTATTGACTAATGACAATCGACGCAAGTGATGAGCAAAGAAGGTTATCAATGGGAGAAGATAGGGTTTTGATAGAAGAGGTACAAGACAATTGTTTGGGATCTAACTCATTTTCTTTTGGAGTTCATTATGTGATTATCCTATAGTATTTGCAAATGCTTTCTTTTCATACTTATTATCTTTATCACTTGTTTCTAATTTTGGGGCTGGCTGAAAGCCAAAGCCCTTCCCCTTAAGTCTTCTCTATCAACCTTCCTAGTGTGAGCACTGCCCTGGGTTCTTGAAGCCTTTAGGAACTCTGACACACTAGGGTCCAGGTTTTTTGCCACTTTTCCTAATTGCTCAACTTTGCCCCCCTTTTCACCTACTAAATGAACCAATCGGTTTGTGTAAATGGCTGTTGATCAGCTCTAGCTATTGGGTTTTGGCTTTTTGCGTAAATGAAGATTGTTTTCTGTGCTGTGGTGAAGCCTGTTGGATATGAAATTGAATTCTTGGCTTGGATGGATATGCTTTGGGCCACCCTTAGGCCCACTATAGTTATTTTCTAACTCTTTAATTTATTTCATTCATTGGGCCTGTAATAATATTGTAATAAAAATTGGGGTGTTAGTAAAATTGGGAAAATGGGTCTATCATAATGTTTGCATGAGACGGGTAGAAATCCTGCCTATAGGTGTTTAATTGCTCAAACATATTCTGCTACTATGTGTTGTTAGACATCCTGCCTATAGGACCTGATTGCTTAATTCGTTTAACATATTCTACTCATATATGTTTTATTAGATATCATGCCTACAGGAAATAATAATAATAAATCTTCCAATTGGCATAATTGCAGCGTATTCATTTGATACCAATATTCAACTAGAAATCATGCGTATAGGACATCAAATGATTAATATGTTGTTGTTATTATACTGCTCACCTAGAAAACATGCCTATAGGAGCCAAGTATAAAAATCAGTTTCAATCGCTAATTATTAGAAATCCTGCCTATAGAGAAATATCACTCGCCTTAAAGTGTTAATATTGAACTTTTTCAAACACTGTTTCATTGTTTAGCTCTGCCACTATTAGAAAGCATGCCTATAGGATCAAATTGAGTAATTCTGAGTATTTCTAATGGTCACCACTGCCAACTACTGCGTAAATCACCTAGATATCATGTCTATAGGTTTGATCGCTTATAACCTATAATCAGCAGGCAAATTGTGTAGTCACTTAGAAATTGTATCTAAAATGGCATCTTGCTCTGAAACTGCCTGCACGTTTGTATCCCAAGGTCACATAGAAACCATGTCTATAGGGCTTAATGGCTTTAACTTGTCTCAATTCTGAAACTGTCAAATACCTAATTTGTTTGCGTGCATTTGTTGTCTAAGTGTGGAGGCTAACTTGAGACCTTAACTGCTTTTACATGAAGTCCAATTTGTTTTGTATGTCGCCTAGTTCTATCGTTTTTGAGCATCCTAAGCGTCTAGAAACCATACAAAATATAGGTTCAAACACCTCCTGGGCCATAGGCATGGGACGGGTAGTGCACGCATAAGGCACGGTTTGGAATCAACTAGTGCGCTTTAGGTAAAAACTTAAAGATAGTAATCGGTTAGCAAGATATGATAGTCTGTGCCCACTGAATAATACGAGTAACACCCCACCTCGAGGGAGTTACGAAGTATTATTTATGTTGCACGGGGTGATCCTTTGGGCTAAAAAACTTAGGACCCCCCATTTTGTCTTTAATCCATTTATCTATGTTTACTCAAGGACTTTCTGATAATGATTTTTTTGTTTTAAACTTCTCTTTTTTCTCTCTGACTATTTGACTAATGCATATAATTCAAGTTCGGTCAGGACCCACAGTTGTGGACCTCGAAGAGTGCCTAACACCTTCTCTTCGAGGTAATTTGAGCCCTTACCCGATCTTTGGTGACGTAAACTGGTTAAACCAGAGTTATTTGCAAATTGGTGCCCTAACGCACCTCAAACCCATTTGGTGGTGACTCTCTCTTTTAACACCTTTCTTTTAAAGAGTTGTCACGTGTCAAAACCCGATTTTACGAGAAAAGAGGGGCGCGACAATAGGCATGATTGCTAAGTAAACCTAAGATATAATTTCTAAGTGCAGTAGCAGATAGTTGAGAAAATTAGCACATAATAGGTCTTGTAGGCATGATTTCTAGATGAAGTTGTGAATCACATATGCAGTGTTTAGTTACCAATTGTGTGCGGTCCTAAACTCATGATTTCTAAGCGGAATAGACAAAATTAACGGTCCTACGAGCATGATATCTACTAACAAATAATACGCATATATGGAGTATAGTTGACAAATAGCAAGAAAGACTATTTGGACCTATATGCATGTTATGTACCCGATCATACGAAAGTTAAGCTACCCCATCCACCCCCCTCTTTAACTATTATCCCCATTATCATTATTACATACCCAAACAAATAATTACAAGCAGAATAGGAAAGCTAAAATACAATGGCCATAGGCCCAAAGATATAATAACAGGATACAGGGTGAACCCAAGTACATTTGGGCCTTCAAAATATCCCAGAATACAAATGAAGCCCATAGAGTGTACTGCAATTCAACGGCAGTGAAAAGACGCCCAACTGAAGGCATTATTTGACTGATCTTTGAAGGCAGGGGGTTTTACCAAACCATTTGCTTGACGAGTTATGGAATTAAGATAGACTAGTCATATATTCCTAGAGGCAGCTCTTCTAAGTGCTTGTGCTAGTGTATATTCTAGCAAATAACCAATCAACATAGTGCAAAGAAGAAGGATTCTATGCCAAACGACACAAGTAATGGATCAAAATATGTGTGTTATTTTCTATTACACTTGTTATTAGCTTAAACAACATAATTAACCAAACTTGCCTAAACGAGTAACTAAAGGTCCAGAAACAGCTTCATTGTAACCATAAAAGAGGAAACAGATTTCAAGAAGCTTGAATACCACACTAATATTTCCAACATCAGGTTCTACCAATGATTTAAAAACAGTAGGAGCAAAAGTTAACAAATCATGGCAAAGAATGCAAGTGAGATCTCATATCAATTAACATGAGTCCATAGTCTATATTCTATTTATTTGAATTATTATTTAGTTTTACCCTTTTGGGTATTTTCTGTTATGGGGACAACCCAAACAACAATTCGAATAATAATCCTACTTAGTCGATTAGTTAAGTCTAATTACCCAGACCATGATCACACAGTCATGGCTGAACAGAAATATCAGTAGTAATACTTTCATGAGAATGAGATAGTGTCAAGAACTCTCCTATAAACATGCTTTAACTACGAAATCAGGACTTGGAACATAATTTCTAAAGCCATTCATGGAAGCTAATAGTAAATCGTGAGAATAGAGATTAAAGAGACTAACCAGATATAGTAGTAACAAAAGCAAGAAACTGAGATTGAAAGAACCCCAAATCGTATCTCTTGGACCTCGAATTTCGGCAAATCAGAGTTCACAAGGACCTCTTAAGATCCTGAGCAGTGCTTATGTCAGAAGAGGTCTAAATAATCATTATCTGATGGCCTTAGCTTTCAGCCGGCCCAAAATCAAAATAATAGTGGAACAAGTAGAATAAAGAAAAACACAGAACACAAAACAGTGTGTGCGAGTTATGAGTGTGAGAGTATGAGTGACTTAGGTTTGCCTCTAGGGGAGAAGGGGAGGGATTTATATAGTTCCAATAGCGGATGAACAAATAAGAAAATAATCAAACCCATGCAAACCTAATCGAAGCCAGATTTAGGGAAAATCGCACAGAGACCCCAATCACGAAGAAATCATCCGAGGCCAAAACGGGAAGATATTCTTTCTTTCTAGATGTATAAAGCCAATATTGTATCCAAATACTTATGTTTGTGGCCATGTCCACCCGATTTAGGAGAATCACACTTTCCATAGATGGATTGGTAATGTTACCATAACAGATTGAGTAAGAGAAAAATAAGGCAAGTAAGACTGCGTATGAATGCATATAAGGAAAAGGGTGAGAGAAGATCTTCAGGGTTGGCTAGGGTTTAGCCTAAGAGAGACGAGAACGTCTGAGGGCGGCGGAGGGTGTAAAATTGATTAGGGTTTGGGATTTACGGGATATAGAAAAGAAAGGGGTTCGTTGTTGACTTAAGATCAACAGCTGATAATTTAAAAGAATGAAATGGGTGGGTAGCGGGTCATTTGCCGGGTATGGCTACTGGGTCACCTGCTATTGGGCTCAAAGTGTTGGGCTTAGGGGTTTTGGACCTCTTTTTTGTCTGAAGTTTAGCCTAATTGGGTTGTATTTTAAAATATATAGAATTAATAAAAAATGAATTATAAAATATATAATAAGTGTATAAAAATTTCATTTATGAAATTGAGGAGCTTAAAATAGTATGTTATGATGATAAAAATATAAAATTGTCATTTTGACATAAATAGTATAACAAATATAATTATTGAAAATATAGGCTATTGTCACAATAATATGTGATAGGTATAAAACTACATATGCAATTACATGAGATGATGTAAAATATTATAAAATATGCATAAAAATTTAAGTAACTAGTTTTGACCACTGATCACCCAGAAATATGTTTAAGAGAATAATAAGTAAATATTTCTCAATTAAAAATGTCAGGATCAATCAAAAACTTATAATATGAATAAAATTATTTTTATGAAACTTCTATGATAATAATTTGATAAAAATGTTAAGAAGATAATAGATTGATATTTAAAACATGTCATGGAGTAGTAATATAAGGATATATCATATAAATATTACTTAAAAATATATAAAAAAACATTATAAATTATACTAATTCACAAAGGCTAAGTGAAAAATATGATGGCAAAATTGAGTATCAACATCTGTCCCTCTTTTCCTAAGAATAATGAAAGAATTAACGGGTAAAGAAATCGATATGATAATCAATTTCGTCCGAATAGATGAGAATGGGATATGAGATGTTCAAAACATGGGGGCCGAACCTTGGTTCTTGAGCTGTCTACATATCCCTGATTTTACGGGTATCAGGTCATGTGTATTTCTGGATTAAAAGATGAATGAGGCCTATGGAGTCGTTGTAGAAAGAGTGCATGCTTTAAAGAATAATTTTTCTTTGGATAGGACTGCATAGTGAATGGTTGATCTCACAAATGGAGAGTATAGATGACATTAATGCGGAATCGATTGTTATAGATGCGTGAGGTGATGTAATTGGGGAATGGTTATGGAAAAGGAAATGATCGACTATTTATTGGCGGTTACTTCGAAATATCAAGGAATGTGAACTTTTGAACGGAAATCGGAGCAAGAATTGCTCCCGATCGAAAAACGATTACCTACTGTGTTACCTACAGAGCTCAAAATACAACGAATACAAAAAGATATAAATGTATAATAGTGGCAGTAACATAATTGTAAGTGTGAGGATTTAAAGATGATGCAAATTCCATTCGGACCATGAAAGTTTTCTTCGGACGATGAGAATGTTGTCCTTATACCATGACATCCTGGGCAATAAAAGCGTATGATAAGGGGATTCGCAGGCCATAAACTGGTGTCCTCAGGCCATGAGGATGGTGCCTTTGGACTATGACACCTTTGAATAATGATGTGAAGCATTTGGGATCCATAGGCCATTGAATGTTGTCCTTAAACTATGAAGATGATGCCTTCAGATAATATGGCGATATCTTAGCCCATGAAATGCAAGGACGTGGCGAGACTTAAATTTTCTACAAAGGAGATAGGTAGTGCTTAGCCATATGCAAATGACGAAGGAAGGGTTTAGCCTTATGCAGGAGTGGAAGAAGGCAGTATTTAGCCTTGTGCGAGATGGAGGAATAGCTTAACCTCATGCAAGCGTGAGAGCAATGCTTAGCCCTATACAAATAGAAGGGTCGTGCTTGACCCTAATGCAGATAATGTGTGCATTTCTTAGCCCTATGCAGCGAAGGGAAATGCTTGGCCTTATGCAATGATGGAGGCAGAGCTTAGCCTCATACAAGTATGGAGGGCAGTGTTTAACCCTACACAGGTAATGAGGGCAGTACTTAGCCCTATGCAGTGGAAGGCAATGCTTAGCCATATGCAATGATGGAGGCAGAGCTCAGCCTCATTCAATTAATGAGGGCATTTCTTAGTCCTATGCAGGTGATGAGGATAGTGCTTAGACTTATGCAATGATGGAGGCAAGGCAAAGCCTTATGAAAATATGGAGGGCAGTGCTTAGCCTTATGCAATGATGAAGGCAGAGCTAAGCCACATGATTGTATGTAGGGCAGTGCTTAGACCTATGAGGTAATGAGTACAATGCTTAGCTGTTACATCCCGTACTTTTTTATCTTGGATTTGTCGTAAGATAATTGATATAAGTTCAAGGACAATACTATTTTTGAGGTTATAAGTATTTATTCTATCGATAACAAGTGATAAGTAAGTGTTATGAAGGTCAAAGGGTAAACGAATTGAAGAAAATAAGTTTCATCGAAATTTGATATTATGGGATAAGAAATGGTCCAAGTTATAATACCCCGTATTTATAGATTAGTGCTATACCACGTGACCATGATAGTAAAGTATATTCTATTATATTAAAAGTGATCAATATTTAAGTGAATTGAGATAAGAAAAAAACTTAATTGTGTGGGTAATGGGTCAATTATTGATTTTTAGTGGGAAATTAACAAACTAATTAGGAATTTGTGGATAAACAATTAGTGGAGATACAATCCCCACGTGGAAGCAAGAGGAATTATTGATCAAGCCTAATAGTGACTAGGTAATTTATGTATCTAGGTGATATATTTAAGGGACTATTGGCGAAGTAATCCTCATATAGTGGGGCCCACAACCCACTATGATAATGAGACCTCCATACATCATTCAACTTAGATATATATTTGCAAAGTAACAGAGGGGCAGCCACAAAAAGATTACATGTGAAATCATATAAATCTATAGCAGCGTGACTTGCTATTCTAAGGGAGCACAATATAATCTTTCTTAAGGACATTATAAGGATTTTGCTCTACTTCGATCTTGTTGTTACGTGGTTTATCATGATTGACATGTGTTGGAGGGATTGTCAAGCGAATCGGCTTAGGTACATTAAGTTTAATCCTTACTTCTTTTGGCATGATCTAAGTAACAAAACGTAAACGTAATGTTATTCCACAAATGGCTCCACTCTTAGTAGTTAAGGATGTCTACGTTATTCATTCCTGTAAAATGATATTCAAGGCATCTCAAAGTATGTTCCTAAGTCTCTGTTGAGGTATACGATAAAGATATTAATGTTCATAATATAGTATTATATTCATCTTCATTTACCACCGAGCTACGACCTGTGGGGCAGTTATGCATCTTCATTTACCACCGAGCTATAGCCGGTTGGGCAGTTATTCATTTTTATTTTCCACCGAGCTACGGCCGGTTGGAAAGTTACCACCATTTGGGCAGTTATGTAATATTATTTATCACCAGTTGGGTAGATATGTATTTACTATCGAGCTACGGCTGGTCGGGCAGTTGCCATTAATCAATTGGGCAATTAACATCACGATAATGATGAAGTCAGAACTATGGTATTGTAGCTATATATCTGTATATATGAGGTTGAACTTATTATACATGTTATGGCCCTCGGTGGAAATTCAGAGGTTACATGTTGACTCTTATCCCTCTAAGTGATAGTATCTTATTGTTAGGATTCATTTCTGCCTTACATACTTGGTAGACTATTCGTACTTACGTCCGTTTTGCAAGGAGGTGCTGCATTTTAGTGTTCTATATATGTTATTTTGTTTTATGGGAATGCCGGGGTCCCTGTTCCGATTATATACTATTTTCATGTTGCCGTAGAGGCTTTGCAGATCGTATCATGTGTATAGTTTTAGTTATGACATGTCAGTCTATCATGACGGCCTTGCCGGTCCCCATGTATCTGTGTAAATTCTTTATGAGTTGGTTATACGATTTAAGTTCTAATTTTATATATATATATATATATATATATATATATATATATATATATATATATATATATATATATATATATATATGTGTGTGTGTGTGTGTGTGTGTGTGTGTGTGTGTGTGTGTGTGTGTGTGTGTGTGTGTGTGTGTGTGTGTGTGGCCCATGACATACCCTCTAATTTGGGTCGTGACATTAGCCCTATGCAGAGGAAGGCAATGCATAGCCTTATGCAATGATGGAGGAAGATTCTAGCTTCATGCAAGTAATAAGGGCAGTGCTTAGCCCTATGCAAGTGATGAGGGAAGTGATTAGCCCAATGCAGAGGAAGGCAATTCTTAGCCTCACGCAATTATGGAGGCATAGATTTGCCTCATGCAAGTATGAGGGCAGTGCTTAGCCCTATGGAAATGATGAGGGTAGTGCTTAGCGTTATGCAAGTAGAAGGGTCGCTCTTGACCCTAATGAAGATGTAGGCAATGTGTATAATTGTAATGATGGAGGCAGAGATTAGCCTCAAGCAAATGCGAGAAAGAGAAGCAATTCTTAGCTCGACACATTTAGGCTTGGTAGCATCTATCCATGTGAAGATAGCTATCTCCTCGTATAATATTTTGTGGATACTCTTGAGTATGTTTCATATGTTATTCCTGCATTCAAAGAAAAATTGTAAGTCGGGGGAAGGTTGATTTGTGCTTTGTGATTCCCTAGTTCCGTCCATGCTTCTGACATTGCTTTCTGAGCTTGACACTTATGTGCTTTAAGCTAGCCTAGGTAGCATTGGCTATTACAAAATCTGAGTTTAAAAAATAAGCATTTTGTAACGGGTAAGTCATAAAGAATGCAATTATTAAAATGTGTGACAATGCATAAAATAAATTGTTTTGTCGAATCTTAGACTGTGATATTACAACGTCCTTGTCTCGTGTATGATTGTGAGGACCCCTTTGAAATTCGAATTTTGCCCTAGTTCTGATGGATCGACCCTGATATATTGCTCGATAATCTTTTTCGAGTGACTCTTGGTGTAATAGTATCGGATTTGATAAAACTCAAAATTTTCCCCAATATTTGACCATGGAGGGAAATGGAAAGTTTATTATAATGTGACCTAACCCACAAGGCTGCCTACATATCCACTCTTTAACGGGAATGAAGTCAAGTGTTTTTCATGTTACATCGAGAAGAAAGTGTTAATACAATCTTTAGACATAATATCTTTTGACGGCATTCGAATTGATAAGCTTTGGCCATATCTCTCTATCCATTACTTCTAGTATTAGTGCTCCTCCTGTCAGCACTCGGTGAACCATGTAAGGACCTTGCTAGTTTGGTGAGAATTTACCCTTTGCCTTATCTTGATGTGGGATGATTCGCTTCAGAACCAGTTGCCCCGATGTGAACAGTCTTGATCTAACCTTCTTATTGAAAGCCCTTGCCATTCTATTCTAGTAAAGTTGGTCGTGACATACCGCGTTCATTCTTTTCCCGTCGATGAGAGCCAACTGATCATGTTGACTCTGTGCCCATTCTGCATCACTAAGCTCAGCTTCCTGTATGATCCGCAGGGAAGGAATTTCTACCTCGGCAGGTATAACATCTTCATTACCATAAACAAATAGATAGGGAGTTTCCCCAGTTGATGTTCGGACCATAGTGTGGTATCCAAGCAAAGCAAATAGTAACTTCTCATGCCACTGTTTATAGTTGTTCATCATCTTCCTTAGTATTTTCTTAATATTCTTGTCGGCGGCTTCTACGGCTCTATTCATTTGTGGTCTATACGTAGTGGAATTTTGGTGTTTGATCTTGACTGTCTCGCACATGGCCTACATCAAATCGCTGTTAAGGTTGGCGGCATTGTAAGTGATAATTGACATGGGTACTCCAAATCGACAGACGATACGATCTCGAACAAAATTCGATATGACCTTCTTTGTCACGGGTTTGTAGGAGGCGGTTTTGACCCACTTGGTGAAATAATCAATGGCTGCCAGGATGAATATGTGTCCGTTAGAGGCGGCAGGCTCGACTGGGCTAATGACATCCATTCCCCATGCGGCAAAAGGCCAACATGAGCTCGTGACATTGAGTTCATTGGGTAGAACCCGTATTATGTCAGCATGTACCTGACACTGGTGACATTTCTCCACATACTTGATGCAGTCAGTCTCTATAATCATCAAGAAGTATCCTGCCCTCAATATTTTCTTGGCTAAAACAAACCCGTTCATATGGGGTCCACACGTCCCGGCATGTATTTTTTTCGAGTAGTCTTGTTACTTCCTTGGAATAGACACATATTAGCAATCCTAGATGTTAACGGTCAATTTTGACCCTCCCTTTTTAAATTAATTTATTTATACTTAATAATTTTCAATAAATATTTTTAAATTGATTTCTAGTAACAAATACTTATTTTTACAAATCAATTAAGTATTAGTTTTTAAAATTAATCATGTAGTATTAACATTAAGTAATTACAAATATATTTACTATTTTTATGATATATATATATATATATATATATATATATATATATATATATATATATATATATATATATACACACACACACACACACACACACACACACATTACATAGGTTCTGTAAATAATTTGATAAATTATTCTTTAATTTCTAGTTAATTAGATTATTATGTGAAATTCGAAATTACTACTGCAATTTAGGAAAAACAAGTGTTTTACAAGTAGTTTATAAAAAAATTAGTAGTATATATAGTAATTATAATTTTTGCCACATTTACTGAAAATTGTCAAGTTTATATAAATTAAATTCAAATAGGAATTAAAAGACAAATGCTACAATTGCAATTCTCAAATCAAAGACAAAGTGGTCATTCCTTAAATCATTTTTGGCCCAATTAACAAGCCCAGTCCGAAATTACCCAACCCAAACACCCATCTCTTTCTATCTTGGCGATCCGCGTCCTTGTCCCTAAACAATTCAGAGCACGCCACGTGACTCTCCAATCCCACTCACAAAACAAACACAAACGATATGAGCCGTTGATCCAAACAATCGACGGCCCACGCTTATCCCTAGTTTCTCTCTTAATTTTGACCTGTTATCAGATATTATCTCCGTCGTTGGATCACACAAATCCAACGGTTCCCGTATTTTCTCAAATTGATTTTTTAAACACATAAATACTTGATTCATCTGGATCGTTAATCAAATGATCAAACGGCCCATATTCCATCTATCAATCATAACCCTCAGAGACCAACCCACAATCCTCTAACCCTAAATCATTTCCCCTCAAACCCCACCGCTCTTCTTTCCCTTTTCTCTCTCACTTCTCTCAATCTCACAGACATGGCCGACAAAGAAACTTTGCACAAATTTGTGCAAGGCTTCAAATCAACCATAGATTCATACTTTCTGTCTCTACACCCCCCCGAATCCCGCTAGTTTCACCCTTTTGCTCTCCAAATCTGAGAGATTAGACACGGCTCATGAGGTCAAAACACCATTCCTTTGATCTTTCAAATCAACTTGCAGATTCATCTCCTTTGTCACTAGGAGATGAAGCTAGTAAGCCTAGTTTCCATTCTCGTCGTTAGAATTCAAAAACCTCAGTTCGAAATCCTAGAGCTAACTGATGAACTTTGATTGCATCTGGTTTCTCCACTCACTCTGCCAAATTGGAGCATGCATGTGCATGTTTCAGAGATTCATCATGAATATTTTGTACCTAGAGGTCAAACACAGTGACCTCTGGGTTTTAGGATTTGTCCGTTGGTTCTTTGCCTTAAACGGTCGATTCCCCCTCTCAGGTAAACTCAACAATGTTTCCCCTCTGTTTCTTTATGATTTTACTAAACCTCGTTATCATCACCTACTATGCGTCACTCTCCACTACTAATTTGAATTTGTGAAGCCCTACAGCCTTAAATGGTACTATATAAGGGTCCTTTAATGTTCTCACCAAACTTACAAAAAGCACACACCTAACACTGAAGAAAAACAACTACATTATCCTATAAGAGTAATTCTAATTTTCCAAAAACTAGGGTTTCTTATTGAATCCTATTCTTTGTTTTCTGAATATTGTCGCTGCTTCGATCCTTAAGCCGCTGAGGTCTTAAGCAACTAAGAGATATCCTCGTTTGGCCAGCTGCCCTCAAAAATGTCAGTACATCCCTTATCTCTCTCTTTTTCTCATCTCCTTTGAATGCTATAAATGTGCTAGTTATCTTCTGAGAATTACAGGAGTTTATGGTGTTTGTAATTAGTATGGGAATGCTTATGTTCTGATAGTATATTGTCTTCTTATGATTATTTGTCATGCCTTTTGAGTCTTTAATTGATGATTGACCAGGTTATTAAGTGATTATTGATGATTTTCATTTCTGAGTTCCAACTCTCTACATGTTTAAGTTGTAATGTGTCTCGAATGATTGTTCATACTCACCTAAACTTCATAGCCTTTCATTGATGATTTTGCCGTGATCTTTGCCTTTACATATTGTTTTTCCTGTATTCTATTAGTCTTATAGTCGAGTCAATTGTTTGATAATCATAACTAAGATGAATCTGGAGGTCCCTAAGTTCATATCTTCTACCATTTAACTTAAGCATGAAAATCTAAGTGTTTATATGCTCTTCCTCTCTATACTAGTATTTGTTAACTTCGAAAATAACTTATGGGATTTCACTATGACATTCTCACTTTTATACCTAACTGTTTGATGCAGTTGCATGAAACCATATTTTTTGAGTTAGACTGTCTTCTTTTCATGAACCTTTAGTGTATATATTCTGTTAAGATTAAGCTATCTTCCTCTTCATAGAACAAGTCGTGATCATATCTGGTTATAGTCAACTGGTAATGGCTGTACAACTGAACTCAGTTGTCATGATTAGTTAAGATCTTCAGATACATATTTAATTCATAACTTACTTGTTGTAGTACTTCTCTATCTCTAATCTCTTTGAACTACTATTAGTTTTTTGAAGCTTACATGCATTTATCATTAAGTTATCTTCCATAAAAAGTAGGACTTAGTTATTTTCTTATAATCAAGTGATAAATTTTAGAAGCTGATGCATGACCACTTCATACTTAGATACTAAGCTAGATTTATGTCTGAGTTAAACTTATTTTGATACAATGCTTCCTTTAACTATAATTCCCCTCTTCATTGACATGTTTAACTTGATCCTGTAATGTGCAAAGCTCCCCTGTCTATATAAGTCACTACTTCACTTACCCAGCTTGTGTATAGCTGACTGAATATTGCAAGTATAACTGTTTGACTCTATAATTCCATGTTCTTGTCTTAAATTGTGCTCAGTCCTTTCCTAATTGTTAATCTGAAACAGAACCTGATCCTTAAACCTTGTGAGAAGCCCCTTTGTTGATACTGCTTGAACATGATGGCCTGTTTAAGGATAATACTATTAGGGATATAACTATATTGAGCTCTTAGGGACTCCATGTTTAAATCTGTGAACTTGTAGTCATGTTGAGAAGTTCAATCCTGTTTCTAATATCTTCTGTAAAAGTGGTAAGTTATAACTGTTTTGTCTAAATCTTTATTGATGACCTTTAAGGTGCTAATTAGTGTTGTCAACCCATGAATGTGCTAGAAGCAAACCAATCAGTTCATAGTTTGTTTGCCAGGGATATGAGCATATGTATTTTCGTGTTGTTGAATATATGAACCCTGTATAGCTTGCCTTCCCTTTGAGTGTGCTCTTCTCTAATGTTCAACCCTTTAATAATATGCTTGTGATGTTTCTTCTCCTCTCATGTGTGTGTTCTTAAGTCAGACCTTTAAATTCACTTGATATGTATTCATTTATTTTGTATCAAAGGTAGTCTGTGTCCTCTTATGTTATTCTATTAGGAGGGAAAGTATATTGTTGTGGTAAGTAATGCTATAGCATTTAGTTTACATTGAAAGGGCATAATTTGCATTTAAAACTATAAGGAAAACATGTTGTTAGTGGTTAAGGGTATTTGAGAGTAGAGTTTAACTCTAGGTTGGGCTGCCCTCCCCGGCACAAGCATTGCCCTTGGCCTTGAGTCCCTTGGGAACTTTGAAGTGTCAGGGGATTCAAATGAGGCATCGACCTTGAGTGGAACTTCCTCAATAGCCCTTAACTCATTGACACATTTGATTCTTTAGGGGTTTAGTGTTTTAATGACAATGAAAGGTTTTCAATGTAAATTATTTTCCATGTATAACTACCACATTAGTATAATTTCCCAAAGTATTTGGGTATTGATAGTTTCTTGTTCCAATCATTTGTTTATATACATTACATACATGGTTGAATATATGGAGTGTGTGTCTAATGACTTTTCTCTTTTTTTTTGGGCATGTACATCATTTGGGCTTGTTGAGTTCCTAAAAACTCAGGCCTAAGTCCATGCCTTGTTGCATTTTTCTGGAGGGTCCAGTCAGCTGTATCTGTATCTTTTAATTGTTGGGCCTGCCTTCTTGAGGCCCAACCACCAGAGTCCAGTATTCTTTCCCTCATTTCCTTCGTTACTATTTATTGCTTCCTTAATCTAGTTTACTACTACATTACTTTCACCAAATGCCTTGTCGTTTTATCGTATTTTATTATCATGTATATAACACTCATATATTAGATCACGTATTTTATCTTCATGCTTTAATATCACATGAAGCATAGGCAAGCTTTAAATAAAATAGGATTTAAAAAAAATTAATTAGTAACTAATCCTCATTTTGCTAATTCTAATATGCCCGCATCATTATAATCACATTGCTCACTTGCCTTTTCTTAACGACTTTTAAAGCCCAGAATTTAATCAAAATAGCAGCCCCATTTTCAGAAAGAATAATCAGAAAAGAATCGTCAGTTTTACTAACAAGAGGTAAATCGGATTTTCATAAAAAAGTGAAATACTATCGCCCAAATGAATTTTTAAAGATCGCTCCTCTTCAGATTTTAAAATAAAGGTAAATTTAGGTTCACTTTCTTACAAACATATTTTAGAGTTATATAAACATTTATTGCCTAAGTTAACTGTTTTCATAACTTAATCTCTTTTTACAAAGCTTATAAAATATGGACTACTTTCAGAACTCTTTTAACCTATCTCTAGAATCTTTTTATAATTTCACATCCTTCTTAAGTCTTACATTCCTTTTGTATACCCTTCCTTAGATATATATAGTAACTCGTGCTTTTAATGGTAATTAAGCATAGTATTAATAACTAATCCTTTAAAATTAATCTAAGTCTTATGGAGCTACCTCGTGTAGATTTTAAGGGGTGCCTAACAGCTTCCCCTTAGAAGAACAAGAACCCTTACCCATAATCTCACCGGTTAGCAGACCAGTAAAAATGTAACTTAGTAATCAAATAGGTACCCCAGTAACCTTTAACTATTAGGTGGCGACTCTTTTTCATCAACAACAGAGAAATCGCAAGTTGAATCCTTTCTTGACTAGTGCAAAATAAGGTGCAACAACATGGCGACTCTGCTGGAAAAATCACACTTAGGTTCTGACCTTAGCAGACTTAGACTAATTTGGCATCTAGATTTACTTATACATTGCTTTAATTATAGATAAATTTGTAATTACATGCTTACCTGCTTTATTTGTTCTTTATAATTATCATGCTTATTGCTGCTACACTCTTGTCTGTTACTGCTTTACATACACTATCATCACATTTCTTTCAATCGAGTCTTGGCCGTACACTATCACACACAATGGAATGTGAGGGTTTTAGTTTACACCCCTTTAAACCTTCATTTCAAAATTCTTTAGTTTCAGAGAATGGGATTGTCAGGTCAACTGACATAACTTCTCGCAGCTTTCAGCCCAATTCAAAAGTAGAAAACACTCTACTCTAGTAAAATATGTCATACTGCATAAACCTTAGGTGAGTCGGTCCTTGGCACCGACACACAATTAGGAAAGCCACCCTAATGTCAGCGAGTCATACACCCAACGACATGACTTCTGTGGAAAGCCAAAAAAAACTTGAAAAGACACTTAAAGATCGAAGCAAACACTTACCCAAACATCTTTCTTTTACCCACGTCAAAAAATTGAAATCAATCGAAACATCCATGAGATCAGCATGGTAATGGGAGCACCACATAAACTAAAATAGGGGTGGTAGAATATTCGCCGGGAACACGGAGATGAGGTTCGGTCGCACTTGGGGACATTTACTGCATTGCTGAACATCCGAGCAGACATGGTGCTCACTCGCCTATTTATAAAATTTAGGGATCTGGTTAAGGTGGTGTTCAAATTTACCGTCTGTGAGTTAGCACCGACATTGGAAGAAGTCACAAGTTTCACCGAGTTGTCATTCAACGGAAGAAAGCCAGTATTGCCAGTGACTATGCCCGATTATCGGTTCTTTGATTCATTAGGCCTTGCCAATAGTAGGGGTCCTAGAAGTATCGAGGATGGATGGGTGAGCCTCGACTAGCTGTTCGACAGGTTTGGGCATCGTGAAAGTTACAAATGGTACTCAAGGGAGTTTCAGTGTGACCAAGTGACGTGGGAGAGTCTCAGGCCTATCACTTTATCAATTATGATGTTGGGACTATTGGTCTTCCCCGCAACGAGGGGCCCGTATCAACACCAACTTGTTACCGGTGGTTCTAGCGACCTTCTGCGACAATCTTCAAGCTACTTTGGTGCCGATGGTGTTAGCTGAGATGTTGAGGACTTTGTCCGCATGTGAACGAGGGTAGGATTTCTTTAAAGGTTGTAACATTTTGCTTCAGATATGGGCTACTGAACATTTCTTCCAGCACGAGGCTATCATCGACTACTTTATGGGCGTCAGTAATATGATCCGCAGCCACAATCAAAGAATGACACATTAGATCACCCCATACGGGCAAGAAGAATGGAATGAAGAGCTGACCAATCTAACTGGAGAATGGATCAAATGGAAGCTCTCCTGGTTATGTGGAAGGGAAATCTTGAGGACTCCTCAGAAATACTTCATTGAGTTGATCGGACTTGAAGTCATTTGACCATACTCACCCCTCCGGGTCCTCAGATAGTTCGGGATGATCCAAGATGTGCCTATGTGGACAAGGACAGCGCTATATGAGGATGAGTAAAACAGGCAGATTCTAATTCCTAGGATAAGAAGGCTACAAGAAGAGTGGAACGACCTGGTCACAATGCCTATGGGTCAAAACCCGTGGTGTACTCCCGGGTATTATGTCTGGATTAATGAGGAAGAAGAGTTGGCCCGACCAAGGAGATAGGGTATACCCTGGTTAGAGGACGCGGTGGCTGCTTTGCAGATTTACCATGAGATCCTGCCACATTACCTGGTGACCACTTTAATGCACCGTCAGGTGGTCCCAAGTTCCATTGACCATATGTTGCCACCTGTTGAAGACAATGATCGGGTAGTGGAGGGCATCCAGATAGAGTCTAGCATAGAGATAGAAGAAGATCCAGAGGAGGAGTCTGAATTCAACGATGATGAGGAGGGGTTTGAGGAAGACCTGGAGGAAGATCCGGAGGAGGAGCCAGAAGAAGAGAAGGATATGGGAAATGACTCAGGGGATGGTAATTAGAGTTGGTTGATTTGCCCTTTTTTCCACTTTGTACATTTATCCCCCGTTTTCTCTTTACATTCTAAAAGGTCAAGTTGCCCAAGCCCATGTAGTTCTATGAAACAGTGATGTAATCTTTTTTACCACTTGTATCAGTCCAAACTATCAATGAAAACAAATTGCTTTGGATCTAAATGTGTCAACTCTAAATGTTTGTCAAATCTCTCCGAATTAGGCCTACCTCCGGCAATGAGAGGTACTTGCGAATTATAGGAAACGCGCTAGCTGTAATGCACGACTTATTTGCTCTATGTGATTTTGTGCTTGTATAAATGAAGAAACTGACTCTTGTTCCTTTTATTTTTTTTCTTCTTATTTTTCTGCCACTTTATTATTTTCCCCAAAAAGAAAAGAAAGTTCGTTTGTGTAGACCAAAACTGGCGGAACCACCATACAATCTAAGGTCAAAGGGAAAGATGTCAACCGTAGAAGACCCAACTAAACATGCTCTGGTCATACCCGACAGCCCAGCCGATCGGGGGAAAAAGACAACACTAGGAATGATGAACACGTGGCCAGGATGGCCCAAAAGATGAATCTTTAAGGGAGGAGGTACAACATATCAGAGAACTAGTGCACCTAGCCGTGACAACACTTCCTCAACCACCTTGATTTCCTTTTTTGGATTCGCTCCCTGACCACTTTCCTTCCACGTCATGACAAAACAACACCACCTTAACTTTAGCACCTACCACTCAAGTCATACCTCCAGTAACCCCCGCTAACCCACTAAATCCCCCTATTCACACTCCCTATGTACCAAAATACACTCAGACATCACAAAACCCACCTATTACCACTAATGCAACTACCTCTCCTCATGACAGAGTCACTTTCACCACTAACAAGCACATACATGTCGCACATGTCGCCACCCATGAGCGGTACGTTCCCCCTACATATGCCATTTCCGAACCTACCTTTACAACACCTGTCACGGTCATGGTGCCTTATGAGATTGACCAGTACGCCGAGATGGAGAGAGAAGCCAGGCGTAAGGAATAAGAGAAGGAAAATGAAGAGCCTCCAAGTTGCCTGGGGAATTGAAAGTTTGGACTATAAGGATATATGTATTAATCCAGATGTGGATATGCCAGCAGGGTACAAACCCCCAAAGTTCGATATATTCGATGGGACAGGGGACCCTCACGCACATTTGAGGGCATATTATGACAAGTTAGTCGGAGTGGGGAGGAATGAGAAGCTAAGTATGAAGTTATTTATAAGAAGTTTGACGGGAGAAGCACTCACCTGGTATACTCGAAAGATATGGTGGAGGACTTCATGAATAGTTTTCGATTCAATAATGAGATCACTCCTGATCGGTTCGCACTAGTGAACTTGCAGAAAAAACCATCTGAGTCATTCCATGAATATGCACGTTGGTGGAGGTTAGAGGCCGCTAGGGCGCAACCTCCGCTGGACGATAGTGAACTAACTAAGTATTTCATGAGATATACTTTGAAAAGATGATGGTAATGATGGGACAGAATTCCTTGAGCTGGTCAAGATGCGAGATTTCGTAGAAGAGGGCATAAAATCTGGTAAAATACAATCCATGGCAGCATTGCAAGTGACCAGCAAGGCCATCCAAGCAGGGTCAATCCTTACCGGGAAGAAGAAGAAAGAGGATGTCTCGGCAGTCATCCCTTACTACAAACCCAATTCACATCACAAAAGCACTTCTTATTCCCTAAACAACCATTCACCACCACCCACTTACGCTCCAGTCTATAACACCCAGCCATATTACCACCTTCAACCACAACACAACCCTCCTCGAGCCAACAATAACCATAACCCACAACAACCATATGCTCATGTACAAACCACTACTAACCAAAACCGAATTGCTTATGCACCACACCCTCGTCCAAATTTTGAAGAAATGGGTCCTGGAACTTATACCCTGATTGTTGAGCCTCTAGCCTAATTGTTCAAGAGATTTAGAAGAGCAGGGTTCATACACCAGTCGAAGAAAGGGTTCTTGAACATCCCTCCAAGTATTTTGATGCGACTAAAAGATGCGTGTACCATTCCAATGTATCTGGGCATGATACTGAAGATTGTTTTAAGATGAAAAATGAGATTGAAACCCTGATCAAGAGTGAAGCCATTCAGTGCACTCCGGCGCAGCCCAATGTGAATCACAATCTGCTGCCAAATCATCGAAATCATGGATCTAACATGATCGCATTAGACAGAGAGTATGACCTAAAGGGAACGATTGGAACTATAGGAAATGCAGAAGCCGCCAGGATTCCTCCTCAAAAGGCTCTTATTATTACAGTACAACTGAGGCCTACAATGACGGTTCAGACTTATCCCCAACAACCTGCCACTACTATAGGAGATGAAGAAGGACGGGAGTACAAAACTGCCCCATAGACATACCAGCAAACGGGAAAGGCCAAAATGACAGACTCTGCTGCAGCCCATGGTATGACTAGGTCTGGGAGATGTTACGCTCCTGAAGATGTCAATCGAGGAAACCCAGGGAGAGAACAAATTCCAAGGAGTAACATAACAGACCCATAAGCCACCGTGTTATGGAAACTAATATCAAGGAAAGAATATTCTGTGGAAGAGCAGTTGAAGAAAACACCAGCACATATATCAATCATGGATCTATTAATGAGTTCCGATAGTCATAAAGATGCCTTATTGAAAGTACTAAGTGGAGTAAGTGTACCAAGTAACACCACTAGTGAAGCGCTGGCCGTGACCATTGGAAAAATGGTTAAAGCAAACATGATCACCTTCATAAGAGACGAACTTCATGTCGAAGGCGCAAGTCACAACAAGGCTCTTCATATCATTGTCAAATGCAGGGACAAAGTAGTGTCCCGGGTGATGGTTGATGGAGGGTTAGGATTCAATATTTGTCCGCTCTCTACCCTGCGGGAGTTAAGAAATAATTTGAGGGAGGTTAAGGAAAGCCACGTAAGGGTGAAAGCCTTTGATGGTTCGCAGAAGGATGTTATTGGATAAATATATTCAGCCTTGCAGATTGAGCTGGTCAATTTTCCAGTGTTGTTTCAAGTAATGAACATCTCCTCTTCCTACAACTTGCTATTGTGCAGGCCCTGGATACAAATGGCAGGGGCCGTGCCATCCACTTTGCACCAATGTATAAAATTTGAGTGGGAATTCTAGGAGATTGTGGTTCACGACGAGTGGGGTCACTCTGCCTATTTGGAGTATGTTGTTCCATTCATTGAAGGGCTAGACGGAGTTGCCTTCCATGCTGTTGAAATCATGCAGACTACCGAGATGGAGAAGACTGAACAAGACTTGGGAATGGAGTCGCCGTATAGATCTAATATGGCTATGAGGGAGATAATGAAATATGGATACATGCCAGGAACAGGGTTGGGAGCCAAGTCAGACGGAATCACAAACGCTATTGAACATAATGGGCAGAAAGGAAGGGTTGTCATAGGATATTAGCCTCCGGAAGGGAAATATCGCACTGTTAGCTCTGGGAAAAATGTTTTTGTACCAGAGCAGTACCTAAAGATTATATCATCGACGACATGGGAAAGTTGTTCGTGAATATGATTGAAGAATGCTATGAAGGGACTGACATTATGACACCGACTATCAGGGATTCCGAACTAGGGGAAGAGCTGCGGAATTGCACCGCCAGTCCATCTTTGGTTCACCGGGAGTCTTGGTAGTATGGAACTGTAAATGTTTTGTTTTGAAAAGCGCATAGTCAATTGAGGCATGCACTGTGTCCGTACCTTTTTGTCATTTACCTCTTGTGAACGCTTAAGACGTTCCACTTTTGATGAACTAAAAGAATCATTTTCTCAAATATTGTAACTTTATTTACCGCTTTATTTACACTTAGCTTTTCTTTTCAGTAATCAAACTGCTAAAAATCCGCATTCCGCGATTGTGACATGTAACGAAAACGCTGAGTGCAATGACCCAGATTACAAGGAGTATGACGAGAGCATGATGCCCGACAATCTTCCGTAGGAGATCGAGCAATTGGAGAGTCAGAAAAAGCTCAACCTCGAAGAAACGGAAGTGGTCAATCTTGGAAGTGAAGAAGATGTTAAAGAAAATAGAACCAGCATTCACCTAGAAGCTGAGCATAAGGAAATACTGATTGAGCTCCTCGGACAGTACATCAATGTGTTTGCATGGTCCTATGATAACATGTCGGGATTAAGCACTAACATTGTCTCGCATCGACTACCCACCGATCCTACCAGACTGCTGGTGAAGCAGAAACCCAGAAAGTTCAAACCTGATTTAAGTATGAGGATAAAGGAAGAAGTGACCAAACAGATAGAAGCGAATGTGGTAAGGGTCACCAATTATTCAAGCTAGTTGGCAAACATCGTCACATTACCCAATAAAGAAGGAAAGATTAGAATATGTGTGGACTACTGAGACCTCAACAAAGCTAGTCCAAAGGACGATTTCCCTCTGCCAAATATTCAAATCCTCATCGACGACTACGCAAACCACGAACTACAGTCGTTTGTGGATTGTTTTGCTAGGTACCATCAAATCTTGATGCACGAGGAAGATGCAGAGAAGACATCCTTCACCATACCTTGGGGAGTCTACTATTATAGAGTCATGTCGTTCGGTCTCAAGAATGCCATTGCCACCTGCATGAGGGCCATGACCACCCTCTTTCACGACATGATTCATAAGGAGATTGAAATGTATGTGAATGATGTCATCATAAAGTCTCGAAAGAGTTTCGAGCACTTGGACAACTTGAGGAAATTTTTCAAATGCTTGCGAAGGTATAGTTTGAAGTTAAACCTAGCAAACTGCACGTTCGAAGTCCCCGTTGGAAAATTGGTGGGCTTCATTGTAAGCAGGAAGGGAATAGAATTGGACACATAAAAAATTAAGGCTATTCAAGAGTTACCGCCATCAAAGAGCAAGAAAGATGTCATGAGTATCCTGGGCAGATTGAATTACATCGGTCACTTCATAGCCCAGTCTACGGTAATTTGTGAACCCATTTTCAAGTTGCTAAAGAAAGATGCTGCTACAAAATGGACAGAAGAGTGCCAGAAAGCCTTCGGTAAACTCAAAGAGTATCTCTCAAAACCACCAGTGTTGGTTCCCCCCGAACTAGGGAAGCCATTGTTCTTCTATTTGTCAGTCTTGGATAACACCTTCGGCTGTGTGTTGGGGCAGCATGACAAAACTATGAAAAAGGAGCAGGCCATGATACCTCCTCGTTAGGTAAATACATCTTCAATGGTCGTACTCTTTACCCACACGGTTTTCTTCCAGGTGATCGACCAATGCTTGCCCTTGACTATCTTTTGGGTCACATAAATGATGTCGAACTCACTTAGCAGTATCTGCCACTTTGCCAACATGCCAGTACGCATATGTTTCTTCAAAATATACGTCAGGGGATCCATTCTTGATATGAGGTATGTGGTGTATGCAAAGAAATAGTGCCTTAGTTTCTGGGCTATCTATGTCAGGGCGCAACAAGCACGCTCTAATAAAGAATACCGAGCTTCATAGGTTGTGAACTTCTTATTCAAGTAGTATATGGTTTCTCTTTCCTTCCGGTCTCGTCATGTAGTCCCAAGACGCATCCAATTTCCCCGTCTAATACGGACAGGTACAGCAGTAGAGGTCTCCCGAGGTCTGGTGGGACCAGCATATGAGGTTTGGTAGATGCACTTTGATTTTGTTTTAGGCCTTTTGACATACCTCATTCAATCTTTTCGCAGCATCCTTTCTCAATATCTTAAATATTGATTAACATATTATCGTTGACTATGCTATGAAACGGCTGATCTAGTTGAGACGACCCAATAAACTCATCACATCTTTATTGTTCTTAGGTGGCGACCAATCTTGAATGGCTTTGCTTTTTGATGGATCTAGCTCGATCCCTCGGTGAATGACAATGAAGTCTAGTAGCTTCCCGACAGAGACCTTAAAGGCACATTTTGCGGAGTTCTTCTTCAAGTTGTATTTCCATAGGCGGTCGAAGAACTTTCTCAAATCTGCTATGTGATCAAGGATACTCTTGGATTTGATGATGACATCATCCACAAACCTTGATTTCCTTATGTATCGTATCATGAAAAAGGGTAGTCATGGCCCTCATGTAAGTAGCTCCGGCATTCTTTAAAATAAACAACATCATTTTATAGCAATACACACCTCATGGCGTGATGAAAGTTGTTTTCTCTATGTCTTCTTCATCATTTCGGATCTGGTGATATCCCACGAAGCACTCAATGAAGGATTGGAGTTCATGCTTGGAGCAGTTATCATCAAGATATGTATGTTTGGCCGCATGAAATCATCCTTAGGACTTGCTTCATTCAGAGATTTGTTATCGACAAATACCGCGACCTTTCCATCTGTCTTTGGTACAGGTATGATGTTGGCTAACTACATAAAATACTCGACCACTCGAAGGACCTTGGCTTTGATCTGCTTAGTAGCCTCCTATTTTATTTTCAAACTCATGTCTGGCTTGAATGTTCGTAATTTCTGCTTCACCAGTGGACACATTAGGTTGGTAGGTAGCTTATGGGATATTATGGATGTGCTAAACCTTGTCATGTAGTCATAGGACCAGGCAAAGATGTCCTCATACTCTTTCAAAAATTGGATGTACTCTTCTCTGTCGAACGGTGATAAGTGGATGATAATGCGAGTCTCTTTGACTGTTTCAGAATCACCCAAGTTGCCCATTTTGGTTTCCTCTAAATTCGACTTTGGTTTGTTTTATAAAATCCTCTACATCCCTAACGATTTCCTCGGGTATTACATCGTTCTCCCATTCCTGAATCACTCTCATCATGTTGCGTTGTCTCATTACATGTCACAGTTATAGATTCAACATGATAGGAAATAATTATGTTAAAAAGAATGCCAAGGTAGTAACATAAATGAAAGAAGAGAAATAGTGCATTAATTTAAAACTTAAAAAATGTCAAAGCAAACATGACTCAATGTCTCAAGTATTTATTTCAAAACAAAATACGGAATGTCTTAAATTCTAAAAAACAATTTTAAAATTATGCTAGTATGCCAAAGCTACCCAGGTGCTCTATGAGCTCGAGATGGTCAAGCAGTCCAATTTCCTAGAACAGCTCCATCTCCTGCCATCTGGATGGTGAGATCATCATCCTCCTCTCCCAAAATCATGTTGCAATCCATGCCTTCTTCGGCCAAGAATATACTTCTCATACCGGCTAGAATCTCATCTTCTTCAGAACTCCAAATCACGTCAGCCTTGCGGAATGTCTAGTACAATGGTGGTATGGGCTTAAGCAATGGGTAGTATAAATTGTTCCATGGGGGTGATCAATCCTGATACTCTTGCATGGTGTAGTCATACCCGAGATCGAAGATGGTGCCCTGTGTCCGTGGCCGTATTGGTTTTGTTATCCCCTGAAGCTTCGGGCCGAGGCCTCGACCTGGCTCGTATCCTAGCCAAAGCAACATGCTCAACACTTTGTCACTCCACCATCGTCCCTTGTCAACCGTGTTTACCCGTTCCATGTTGTGGAACGTCTCTCATCCTAGCTTTTTCTTCCCTTTAACTGATGGACAGTCTAGATGGTAGTAAATAGGATTGTTGCCATCTCCATGAACGACCACCTCCTGATGAGTCCACTCAAACTTCATATTCTGTGATTGTCCACTATCTTTTGCAAAATTCTTTTGATATTCTTGTTGGCTATCTCGACTTCCCCATTCATTCGTGGACTGTAGGCTGTGGAATTACGTGGACGATTCTTTTCTCGTCAATGACCATGAATTGTTCCTGTCTGACCCATATCCACTCTACGTCGTCCAATTTTGCCTCTTGAATGACTCTTAAAGATGATATTTTGACCTCTGCGGGTATCATAGCTTCATTGTCGTATACCAACATATACGGCATTGCCCCAGTGGATGTTCTCATGGTAGTCCGATAACCCAGTAGAAGCATCTGCCCCGACTCATGTGTATCTGTCACGACCCAATTTCACCTATAGGTCGCGATGGCGCCCAACATCATAGCTAGGTAAGCCAACTAGTGAAATAAACATATATTATTCCTTCAAAATTTTCCGAGTAATTAAACGCTTCTTACTTGCAATATTTAAGAAAAATACAAAGGTTTTGAATAAATAAAAATCAAGAAAAATACTTAAATCCACAACTCTATTAATGTGTGTGCCAAGACCTGGTATCACAAGTGCATGAGCCTCAACTAGGAAATTAGATAAATGCAACATCTATCTGGAATACAAGTTAGACAGGAGTATGTAAATAACACTGGTGGAGACTTTGTATGTTGCGGATTCGTAACATGGAAATGCAGCTCACCATAAGTCCCAGCAAGCTGCGCCTCTGCGCCCAAGATATCGCTAAACATATATGTACCTGCACAAAAATGTGCAGCAAGCATAGCATGAGTGCGTAAACAACGTGTACCCATTAAGTATCAAGCCTAATCTCGAAGAAGTAGGACGAAAGGTCGACTTTGACACTCACTACAAGTCAATAATATTAAAAAAATAAATCTTTAAATAAACATGATTTATGTGATCAACAAGCATGAATAATTATTTCTTTCCACTTCAATAAATTTCCAATTTATCAATTAGCTTCACAAGTTGTAATAAATGTTAAAGTATCATGTAATTATTATTATTAAGCACGATTTCTACCGAGGTCATACGACCCGATCCAGAGTGTCGTGTACACTGTCGAGGGACGTGCGGCACGATCCATAGATTCATCTATGCCGCTGAGGCATTCGGCCCGCTCCACAAGAAAGGTGGACATTTTCTTATGAACCTCCGGAATGAGAAGTTATTATAATAGGGCTAATACATAAGGATGTACAATTTCTATTAACAATTAAATAATTTATACAAAAATTCAAGTATATGAAATTTCGATCTTTTAATATTTCCTCTAACAATTTCCAATATAATTCCATAACTTTAATTAAATAAAGAATGCAATTATTACAAGTAAGTCATGCTTTGAGTTCTAAACTATCCGGACATAGCATAATTAGTAGCTACGCATGGACTCTCGTCACCTCGTGCGTACGTAGCCCCCATAATTACTAATAATTATTAATTTAAATCACCTATGGGGTAAATTCCCTCTTACAAGGTTAGACAAGACACTTACCTTGTCTCAAAGCCCACTTCCCGATCACAGTGTTGCATAAAAATCTCAGTTCGATGCCAAAATATCCGAAACTATCCAAAAATTATATCAAATAATTAATACATGCTCAATAATTCGAAATTACACTATCAAATAAATTACCCGACCCACGTGCCCGGATTCCGAATATTTTCGGAAGAAAACGTTACCCATAATCTCAAGAACTCAAATATATAATTTCCATCCAATTTCGTGGTCAAAATCCAAAAATACCAATTTCTAGGTTTTTCTGTTCAAAATCCCAAATTTTTACAAATTTTCATGTCTAAATCTACGTATAAACCTTGTATTTTACTCACAACTAGTAGAAATCACTTACCTCATGATTGATGGTGAAACTGGTGCTCCAAAATCGCTCCTAGGTCGGCTCCCATGGAGGAAATGAGGTAAAATGAGCCAAATACCCGCTCCTTGCAACTTATGCACTGCCCATGCCATTTCCGCTTATGCGGCCGTCTAGCCGCTCCTGCGCCCAAGCTAGCGCACCTGCGCTCATGCTTCTGCGGGCCACAAGCGCTTCTGCGCATGTGCATCTGTGCACGGACGTGTCGCTTCTGCGGTCCTCAGTAGCCTTGGCCCCTCCGCTTCTGCGCCAAAGGGTCTGCACCTGCGGACTTTGCTTCTGCGACCCCTGGCCGCTTTTGCGGCTACGCACCTGCGGCCAAAATTTCGCAGGTGCGGTTACACCAGATGACAGCAGCTCCAGCATTTCTCCAAGTCCAAACTCGATCCGTTTACCATCCGGAATCCATCCTCGGCCCTCGAGACTTCGACCAAATATACCAACATATCCCAAAACATGTAACGAACTTGCTCGAGGCCTCACTCACATCAAATAACATCGAAACTACGAATCACCCTCCAATTCAAGCTTAATGAACTTTAAAATTTTATACTTCTACAATCGATGCCGAAACCTATCAAATCACGTCTGATTGACCTCAAATTTTGCACACAAGTCATAATTGACATTGCGGACCTACTCTAACTTCCGGAATCAGAATCTGACCCTAATATCAAAAAGTCCACTCCCGGTGAAACTTCTCAAAATCATCCAAATTTCCAACTTTCGCCAATTGACGCCGCAATGACCTACGAACCTCCAAATCAACGTCCGGACACGCTCATAAGATCAGAATCACCATACGAAACTATTCCCATGCTCAGAATCCCAAACATACATCGATAACATAAAAAATCCATTCCAACCCAAACTTAGGAAATTATTAAGCCTTCAAAATGCTAACTTTTCGTGATATGGGTTGAAATACTCCCGGGCCACCCGATACTCGACCCGAACATACGCCCAAGTCTGAAACCATCATACGAATCTATTAGAACCTTAAAATCTCGATTCCAAGGTCGTTTACTATAAATCCAAACCTTAGTCAATTCTTCCAACTAAAAGCTTCTGAATTTAGAATTTCCTTCCCGAATCAACTCCAAACATCCCGAAATTTGATTCCGACCATACGTACAAGTCATAATACCTGAAGTGAAGCTACTCTAGGCCTCAAACCGCCGAACGACGCGCTAGACCGGTCGAGTCATTATATTCTCCCCCACTTAAACATACGTTCATCCTCGAATGTGCTAAGAGCTACTCCGGAGTTGTCCAAAATTATTTGTTTCACACCTTGTACACCTACACGTGCCATCATCATCCCAGTTCGGTACCTCATCCAAATTCCAACCTCCGAATTTCTTTATAATAACTTATTCTAACATACGAACATCGTATCAATCAATGCACAATGTTCTAAAACACGATTGTGCATTTATGCAGAAATCACACCATACACCACATAACTCATTTGCCCAAGACAACATCCTCCGACCACAATAACTGGAATTTCACGAACCCGATGCTCGCAATACACCTCATAATACAAATAAGCCCGATTTCAATCCTCGCAATAATGCCATGACAGAGAATATGTGTAGCAATTCATAACCACATGCTGGATCAATCAAATCATGGAGTCGCTTCTCGTGACAACGACTATTACCTCATTCTCGACTGAATAGCGATATTTATTCCTTATTATACCTTATATAAATTTGATTGCACTGATTCCAGGTCCAATAGTCTCGTCTCACCTAGTATAATCTATACAGGCAATAAGCCACCTCAAACACTGGCCAAGACCTCGTATAATGCCAACAATGCACCAATAGGCTACAAACTTTAATGCGATACATAGGGAAAAGCGAACTCTGGAATGGAACTTCCCAGTCCGCGTAACAAATAAAACGGTTGACCAGACGCTATGAACTCTCCTCATTGAATGAGAAACAAAATACATAGAGTTAAATATATGGAACTGTACCTAACATCTCACTATTGCGGCATGCAACCCGATTCATCCCGACATTGTTGCGTCGTACAACCCGATCCAAACATTATATACAAGTGGCAATGTACCAGCCGATCCTCACATGGCAATCAAGAAGAAAAAACACATCATGTCGCAATGCTTACACTTACGAAATACCTGAATATTGATTACAAACACGCCAATTCATAATACAAATCCTGAGAAGGCGAATAGCGCCACATGCTACGAAACTCAAGCACAACTAAGGTGTGATAAATGACTTGCATCTCGAGAGCTATCCTGCTCATATAACACCGCAAGCTACACAGGCTTCAACACACATGCGAATAATCAAGCCATGTCAAAACCCACGTGGCACAATATAAGCTACACGGAATAACTGACGACAGAAATAACATCCAATGCCCGATGACTCCTTAGTAAGGAATGTTATGACGAATGAATATATCAGACCTTACGCAGAGCACACATTCACATTAGTCCCACCAACGGACCTCAAACCGATTCTGATGATACCATACTGGGCTAATAAGCTTTCAAGGATTCATAATAGCCCTATTTATGGCACACACGAGCAGCTGTCCCAATCCGGAACAAACTCTCACATCAACAATTGTAACCAAAAATCTCCATACTTGGTTTTTAAATCATTAGTACTCAAGTGACCAACATATCACACTTATACAAATTTCCCCGTGGAATACACTCCCACAACCTTACGCAGCAAGCAGCCAAATCTGAACATCAATGGCCATCAACCATGCTATTTCTACATAACTAGCCAAGCATCCACATTTCAATACCCCAACACTACTAACACAACATATACCATCCTCTGACTGCCCGGCAATAGTGCCACCATACACTGGACATCTAAAATCCTCCCCCCGCTCCTCCGAGCTTGTGACATTCTTATCAAAACTAAATCGCAACCTTGATCTTCAACTTCCAATTTCCATACCACTCACTGCACTTATCATGCCGCTACGCGATAACACACGTGCTCACCATAACCCTCGAACTACTAGTTGAATTAAACACTTCACTGGCTAGAAACCTTCCACTTAGCATCATTTCAGAAGGGCCAATGCAACACGCAACCGAATTTCCCCAAATAGTAGAAAAAAACACAACCAGGTCATGATGGTTGTCAAGCCCGCACGTACAATCGCAAACCACACGTTATAACTTCACACACCGAATGAATCGACCACTGCCACAATCATGTTGATTCAACCATTAAAACTGACCCAACTTCTTTAAATTTACCCTTGGCATGCCTTAGAAATATCGTTAGCTCCATTCATAACATAACGAACTCAATCTGCACAAATCCTGAGTGACCCGAATCGCAAGACCAAATCGTCTCAATACCCATGAATCACCTCATACCTTTCTCCAGTGCACAATTGCATCTCCGACTGGTATACCCATTATGCAGAACCACCCGCTAATCCGAAGCCTTTTCTTTATTTCCTCGAATACTGCACCGCTTACCCGATAATAACATAGAACACTCCATGTCCCTTTTGCAATCAACTGCAGAACTCGATCCTTAACCATACAACGGACCCGAATCTTTAAGTACTGGACTTAAATTCTTGAACTCACTGAACCGTTGTTAAGAGTCACCCACTCTGACCTGGTGTCGAATATATCCAAACTCCATTGCCCTGCTAGTACATGAATACCCTCACAAAGAAGCAACCGGCTAAATCCTTGCATATTACTTCCTCAAGAAATATAACTCTAGGTCTTCCCAAAACCTGCACCTGAATCGATAAAACGAAATATAGCACACATTTATCAATTTCTCTGCTCGAATTACCCCTGATGTTTCCCTATTTTTTTAGTCGCAAATGATTCACCAATGCGCCGATAACCGGAAGCTGCACAAGACAATGACCATGCGATCCAATCGTAGATGGTGGGGCTCCTCGAACATTCTAAACCATAAGCCACAATCAGCTATTTGACCTCTTACCGTGTAGCAATAAAATTCTTCGTAGAAGTTTCATCATAATCACACAACCGTTATCCTGATCACAGGAGATAACCCACCTGTGAACTTCCATGCCGACATCATCCAATGACGTTGCACTAGGTGCAACTACCACGCATTCAGTAAACCTCATGAGCCTATGCTTGTCCACCAGTGGTACAAGTCTGTTCATTTCCTATTGACATCAACTGGGAGTTCAACCGTATCATCCAACTCAAGTCATGTTGCATCTGAAACGATAATCAAATCTACACACCCCTCCTCATTTCAAGCAAACTTCTTCCTGTAATATTAAATCTCTCTCCATACAATGACCATTATTCCAAATAGAATACGTAGACAAAATCACCTTTCATCATGATCCCCAAGCCGTTCAGCACTTTCTCAAGGCACGTGGTTATTCTACCACCGAATCCATATGCTATTCTTGCCTCTTCCACTTCGGTCAAATCATCTCCTTTAAACAACTTCTCTACTTACGCTTCTCATACTTGACTCGCTAATAATTCAACCAACACAAGATACCTCCTACCTGTCCTTCCTCATTCCTCGTTACCCAATTGTTGTATCAAATCAAAATCCATCTCTGTAGCACCTAAACTAACAAATTACTACCAATTCTAAGCCTCCTAGTAGATCATCTTCCTCTAGCCATCAACATTGGAATCACCCATTCGATCCCAAACCACTGCACACCGCTATTTCTGACAACTGCCCCTCAGGTACCATTTCACAACAACCTGTCCCGACGGCAAAACTAAGAAGAACATAGCACCGACAAACCATAATGCATTCAAACAAGGACAACGACACCACATCACAGATAAAACTTCCACCACACTCAAAAATATAAAATCTCGTTAATCCATCAACCCAAACCTGAACATTTATAGTCCGATCGCTTTTCCGTTATTGGTATTAAATATTGAACCTCTAAATCATGCACTGAGAAACCCTCTTTGCGAGCCATTCACTGGCTTGACACGTAGACAGACACCTTACCATAACACCAACACCGTGCATAGCCTCAAAACCTTAGGAATTACCGATTCTGAGCTGAAATGACAGAACCTTCTTTCGCAAGAAGACGATAATACTTGTTTGAGTGCGCAGGGAGAAACATCCTGCTCTACGTCTATAGTACCATTGAAACTCCTCGATGCCCAATTGACACGAGCGGTCAACATTGTATAAGAATGAGTAAGAAGGAAATAAAGGCACAAGCCTCAATGGAATCAAACCGCACGATAAAGGAATCATGAAGGGAAATGCTCCTAATAGCCTTGTAGCCTCTCGAAGATAAGTACAGACGTCTCTGTACCGATCCGCAAGACTCTACTAAACTTACTCATGACTCGTGAGACCTACGTGAACCTAGTGCTCTGATACCATATTGTCACGACCCAATTTCCACTTATAGGTCGTGATGGCGCCCAACATCACAGCTAGGCAAGCCAACTAGTGAAATAAACATATATTATTCCTTCAAATTTTTCGAGTAATTAAACTCTTCTTACTTGCAATATTTAAGAAAAATACAAAGGTTATGAATAAATAAAAATCAAGAAAAATACTTAAATCCACAACTCTATTAATGTGTGTGCCAAGACCTGGTGTCACAAGTGCATGAGCCTCAACTAGGAAATTAGATAAATACAACATCTGTCTAGAATACAAGTTAGACAGGAGTATGTAAATAACACTGATGGAGACATTGTATGTTGCGGATTCCTAACATGAAAATGCAGCTCACCATAAGTCCCCGCAATAGCTACTCCTCTACGCCCAAGATATAGCTAAACATATATGTACCGACACAAAACTATGCAGCAAGCATAACATGAGTACATAAACAACATGAACCCAGTAGGTATCAAGCCTAATCTCGAAGAAGAAGTGACAAGAGGTCGACGTTGACACTCACTACGGGTCAATAATATTAAAAATATAAATCTTTAAATAAACATGATTTATGTAATCAACAATGATTTCCTTAACAAGCAGGAATAATTATTTCCTTCCACTTCAATAAATTTCCAACTTCTACAATCGATGCCGAAATGTATCAAATCACGTCCGATTGACCTCAAATTTTGCACACAAGTCATAATTGACATTACAGATCTACTCCCACTTCCGGAATTAGAATCGGACCCCAATATCAAAAAGTTCACTCCCGGTCAAACTTCTCAAAATCATCCAAATTTTTATCTTTCGCCAATTGACATTGTAATGACCTACGGACCTCCAAATCAACTTCCGGACACGCTCATAAGATCAGAATCACCATACGAAACTATTCTCAGGCTCGGAATCCCAAACGGACATTGATAACATAAAAAATCCATTCCAACCCAAACTTAGGAAATTATTAAGCCTTCAAAATACTAACTTTTCGTGATAAGTGCTGAAATACTTCCGAGCCACCCGATACTCGACCCGAACATACGCCCAAGTTCAAAATTATTATGGACCGCATAATGGCCATAGAGTGAGGCAGGAGAGGGTCAATTTTGGTTACCATTTTGCGGTCGACTATGCGACCGCAAAACTATTTTGCGGTTCATTATGCGATAAAAAATCAGGTATGTGGGCCGCATAGTGACCGCAGACCCAAGCAGATTTTTGGCCAGCTTTGGACCCCAATTATGCGGCCGATATGCGGTTCGCATATCGATTATGCAATCGCATATGCGATCGCAGACCTTGTTCTGGAGCTTTATTTTCGTATTTTTAAAACCCGACCCAACTTCGTTAAATACACGCTTTGGGACATTTTTGAGCTAAAATCTGACATTTCAGAGTGAGAGAGAGTGCCATAGAGTGAGAAGGTGTTGCTCAATAATTGTTCTTCAATTCTTGCTCAAATTATGGAAGATTAAGACGGGAAACTCACTAGGTCTTCATCCTAGAAGTAAGATTCTACACCCTAACCCTCAATTTCGAATTTTGTTTAGAAATGGGTAATTAACAAGATAATATTTGGGCATGAGAGTTGTTTATTTTACATGCATGTGTTATCAAAGTGTGTAGGAAGATTGTTGCGCTAAAAATAGTACAGATTGGGTTGAAGGATGATGGAATCCTCCATAAAAGGACCTTGAAACCTTAATGCACACCTAGTGTTTGATAAAATGCTCAAATGAGCTAGAACCATGAGCATCTTCCAAATTTTGGTTCAATTTGTTATATTTCTAAAATAGATTGAAGTTGCTAAGAATTCAGGAATATTTTAGAGTTTAAGGAAGCTCTGTTGAGGTATGTTGGCTAAACTCTTATTTAAGAATTGGAATCCCCATTAACCTTGTAAGTTCTAAGATGTTGATTAAAAATCGAGTATTCCGATAAGTTTTGTGATAAAGGTATATGTTCAATTTGTGTTTCAAATGCTCTTATCATATTGCAATATAAATTGAGGAGGTGTTCCAAACTATGGATTGTGTATCTACATGTTATAATTTTAAATCGTGATTTATGTGAAAATTATTATGCAAAGTTGTGGAGAGATTGTGATTGTGATACACCTCCACCCGCATATTTTTGGGGTGAGTCGGCATGACCGCTTTATGTAGGGATTATGGTATTATGGGATTACACCTCCACCCGCGTACATTGGGGTGAGGCGGTACGACCGCTTTGTGCATAGATTTGGTAATATTGTTACACCATCACCCACATATATATATATTGGGGGTGAGGCAGCATAGCCGTTTTGTGTAGGTATTGGTATCGTTGATGTATTTTCACCCGCATACATTGGGGTGAGGCGGCATAGCCACTTTGTGTAGGCTCTTGGTATTGTGGTTATACCTCCACCCGCATACATTGGGGTGAGGCGGCAGGGCCGCTTGAGTAGAGTTGTTGTATTGTACTTACACCTCCACCTGCATATATTGGGTGAGGCGGCGGGGCCGCTTTGTGTAATGATGGTTATAGAGGATCTCTTCTTAAATCCTATAAATATTATTGGTAGCTCTTAATAAGCTTGCTCTGGTTTAAACATTTATCTATATTATTCTATTGCCTCCTTGATTCATCATATTCATATTGTATTTTCGAATTCTTAAATTGGTGTTTGGTTTTCATACTAGTACTATTCGACGGTACTAACGTCCCTTTTGCCGGGGGTGCTGCATCTTTAAATGGATGCAGGTGGTTCCACAACAGGAAATATTGATCAGTGATAGCAGTACACCTTCTTCCCAGTTGAATTGGTGAGCCCCACTTCATCCCGGGGTCATGTATCTTTTGTTCTTTGTGTATTCTGTTTGTGGTACAGCCGAGGCCATGTTGCCAACATTATCATTGTACTCTTGCTTATCTATAGAGGCTCCGTAGACATAGTTTTGGTTGTATATTGGTGCTGGGGAAGTCAAACTCATTATGTTGTGTTTGAATTACTATTTCCAATTCAGATTACGAAAAATGTGTGTGAAATTGAGACCTTAAAATGAAGTAACTAATGGTAAGAAGTGGATATTACAGACATGATCACTTTATTGTTTGAATAACGAAAACATATATTCTCTCTATTTATAAATGAGTTGGGTAGAAGGAAATCTAATTGGCTTGCTCGGCCGGGTTCACACGGTTGAGCGCCGGTCGCGCTCCCCGATTTTGGGGCGTGACAAACTTGGTATCGGAGCCTAAGATTTTAATGTGTCCTAGGATATCTCAGAGCCGTGTCTAGTAGAGTCCTTATTATCGGTGTGTTGTTGACCATATCTATAATTAGGATTCTATATGGGCATTTAGGAATAATACCCTTCTTTCATGTTCTTGATCGTGCGATAATGCTTGTTGTAAGATTGTTCCTCCTTTAACTCTTGCGTTGCTCTAATTTTCAGTACATGGCACCTAAGAAGAAGGCAAGAACTGGCCAAAGATCCAATGTCACCCCAAGAATGAAAGTTAATCCTATAATAGATGATGCGGGTGAGCACCCAAGGAGTGAGAATATTCCTCCAACTACTACGCTGCCTGACTCTACTACAACTGATCAGGCCGCACATGTCCCTACCCCTACAGAAGGTACAACGGTTCCTCCAACTGATATTCCAGTTCCACCTCCAGCTCTAGCTTCTGATTCTGGTGTGCCTGATGTTGATCTTAGGGGAGCCATACAAATTTTGGCACAGATAGTGGCTTCTCAGGCCCAGAGATCAAGTGTTGGGCCTACTTCTTCCAGTCATCCAGGGAAATCTGCTAGTTCCAGGATGAACTAGTTTCTTTAGTTAGATCCTCCGGTGTTTATGGGTACTGATCCCGAGGAGGACCCCCAGAACTTCATTGATGAGATGCACAAGACTCTTTGGGTTATGCATGCTACAGAGAGGGAGGGAGTGAAGTTGGCCCACCTACCGCCTGAAAGGGGTGTCCTATTCTTGGTTTGAGTTGTAGGAGGAATCCCGTGGGGTGGGAAGCCCTTCGGCAAGGTGGGGTAAATTCATAGATGCCTTTATGGATCATTTCTTGCCTGCCAAAACTAAGGCAGCCCGCGCCGCCGAGTTTGAAAGCCTGAAGCAAAGTAGTATGAATGTGTGGGAGTATCATATGGAGTTTGCGTGCCTGTCCAAATATGCTATTCATATGCTGCCCACTATGGAGGATAGAGTGCGCCGTTTTGTATAGGGCCTTAGCCCCTTGGTTATTAATGAGGCCTCTACATCTGCCTTGAATTCCTATATGAACTATGGTAAGATGGTGGCATTTTCTCAAGCCACAGAGACCCGCAAATTGAAGAATAGAATGGAGTGTCAGAGTAGAAGCAAGGCCTGGTCCGCGGGCAACTTTGGTGGTTCTTCCGGTGGTGGTGGTAGTAGGTCGGCATTCAGGGGAGGGTCATCAGGACCATCCTAATCATTTGCCCAGTCTTCGATGGGTGCCCAGTCATCTGGACCTAGTCAGGGCAACCGGGGACCCCTTCAGGAGGGTCGTCCCAACAGAAGGTTTCAGTAGCGCAGGCTCCCATGCCCTAAGTGTGGGAGGATGCACTTTGGGGCTTACTTTATGGACCTACCTATATGCTATGGGTGCGGTGTGAGGGGTCACATTCAAAGGGATTGCCGCTCGTCCCGCCAAAATTTGGGCAGAGGTGCGGCGCAACCAGCTAATTCTGCAGCTACTACATCCACAGCACCTCCAGCTCGAGGCACCACAGCACCGCAGGGCATGGTGCAGCTAGGGGTGGTACACAGAATTCGGGAGGACCCAACATATTTTATGCTATGCGGAGGCGTCGGGAATTAGAGGCTTCTCCAGATTTTGTCACAGGTATATTGTCTGCCCAATCCCATGATGTTTATGCTCTTATTGATCTCGGTTCCACTTTGTCATATGTCACTCCTTATGTTGCCATGGAATTTGGGATAGAACCGGAACAACTTCATGAGCCGTTCTCTGTATCTACTCTAATTGGTGAGTCTATTTTGGCCGCGCGAGTTTATAGGGATTGTGTTGTCACGTTGCGTGGTCGTGACACCGTGGCCGATCTTATTGAATTGAAAATGGTCAATTTTGTTGTGATAATGGGGATGGATTGGTTTATTCACATTTTTCCAAGCTTGATTACCGAACCAGAGCTGTTAGGTTCGAATTTCCAAATGAGCCAGTTATTGAGTGGAAGGGTGATGATGTAGTGCCGAAGGGTAGGTTTATTTCTTACCTTAAGGCCACAAAAATGATCAACAAGGGGTGTATTTATCATTTGGTCCGGGTTACGGACACCGATGCTGAGGCACCTACGCTTGAGTCCGTGCCTGTTGTGAATGAATTTCCGGGAGTCTTTTTGCATGAACTCCCTGGGATCCTACCAGACAGGGAGATTGATTTTGGGATTGATGTGATGCAAGACACGCATCCTATATCTATTCCACCCTACAGAATGGCACCGGTAGAATTGAAGGAGCTAAAGGAATAATTGAGAGATTTGTTAGAAAAGGGTTTTATCCGGCCAAGTGTGTCGCCTTGAGGCGCACCAGTCCTTTTTGTAAGAAAGAAAGATGGGTCACTGAGAATGTGTATTCACTATCGGCAGCTTAACAAGGTCACAATCAAGAATAAGTACCCACTGCCAAGGATAGATGACTTGTTTAACCAATTGCAAGGTGCTATGTACTTCTCCAAAATTGATTTATGATCCGGGTACCACCAATTGAAGATCAGGGAGCAGGATGTTCCAAAAATAGCTTTTAGAACCCGGTATGGGCAATTTAAATTTCTTGTGATGTCTTTTGGGATAACAAATGCCCCAGCAGCTTTCATGGATCTTATGAATCAGGTTTTCAAACCTTTCCTCGACTCCTTCGTGATAGTGTTTATTGACGATATTCTTGTTTATTCGCGGAGTCGGGAGGACCATGCTGATCATCTCAAGATAGTTCTACAAAACCTATATCAGCACGAGTTATATGCATAATTTTTGAAATGTGAATTTTAGCTTGAATCTGTTACATTCTTGGGTCATGTAGTCTCTAGTGAAGGAATTATGGTTGATCCTCAAAAGATTGCGGCTGTGAGGAATTGGCTGAGGCCTACAACTCCAACAGAGATTCGCAGTTTCTTAGGCCTAGCTGGGTATTACAGAAGCTTCGTGGAGGGGTTTTCTGCCCTTGTCTCTCCGTTCACTAAATTGACTCAGAAGGCAGTTAAATTCCAATGGTCAGATACTTGTGAAAGAAGTTTCCAGGAATTGAAAGCAAGATTGACTACGACACCGATGTTGACCTTACCAGAGGGTGGAGATGGATTTGTGGTATATTGTGATGCTTCCAGAATTGGGCTTGGGTGTGAATTAATGCAACATGGCAAGGTGATAGCTTATGCTTCTAGGCAACTCAAGAATCATGAAAAGAACTATCCAACATATGACTTAGAACTTGCAGCGATGGTATTTGCATTGAAAATTTGGCGTCATTATTTATATGGGGTCCATGTTGATATATTCACGGACCATAAGAGCCTTCAATATAATTTCAAGCAGAAGGAATTGAATCTGAGGCAGAGGAGATGGCTTGAGTTACTCAAAGATTACGACATCGATATCCTGTATCACCCGGGAAAGGCCAATGGTGTGGCAGATAATCTTAGCTGGAAATCTATGGATATTTTGGCTCACTTGGAGGCATATCAAAGGCCATTGGTCAAGGAAGTTCACCGATTGGATAGTTGGGAGTTCATCTTGCGGACTCTAGTGAAGGAGGGGTGATTGTGCAAAATAGGGCTAAATCATCACTTGTTGTGGAAGTCAAGGAGAAGCAATACAATGATCCATTGTTGGCACAATTGAAAGAAGGGATTCATAAACATAAGACCATGTCATTTTCTCTTGGCATGGGTGGTGGTACACTAAGGTACCAAGGGCGTCTATGTGTTCCAAATGTAGATGGTCCCTGGGAAAGAATCATGATCGAGGCTCACACTTCTAGGTATTCCGTGCACCCAGGTTCTACGAAGATGTATCATGATCTTAAGGGAGTCTATTGGTGGAATGACATGAAAAGGAATATGGCGGATTTTGTGGCAAGGTGTTCGAATTGTCAGCAAGTGAAGGCCGAACATCAATGGCCTGGTGGGTTAGCACAAAACATAGAAATTCCAATGTGGAAGTGAGAAATAATTAATATGGATTTTGTGGTAGGATTACCACGCACTCCTCGTAAGTTTGACTCAATTTGGGTGATTGTGGACCGAATCACAAAATCAGCACACTTTTTGCCAGTTAAGGCTACCGACACAGTGGAACAATATGCTCAGTTGTATATCAAGGAAATAGTCAGGCTGCATGGCACTCCGGTTTCTATCTTTTCTGATAGAGGGGCTCAGTTCACGGCGAATGTTTGGAAAAAATTTCAGCAAGGTCTAGGTACTCAGGTGAATCTTAGTACAGACTTTCACCCGCACACTGATGAGCAGGCAGAGCGGACTATTCAGACGCTTGAGGATATGTTGTGTGCTTGCGTTCTAGACTTCAAAGGTAGCTGGGATGACCATTTACCACTCATAGAATTTGCCTACAATAATAGTTATCATGCTAGCATTCAGTTGGTACCGTTCGAGGCTTTATATGGAAGGAGATGTAGATATCACATTGGGTGGTTCAAAATTGGAGAAGCAGAGTTGAAAGGGCCAGACCTCGTTCATCAAGCTATTGAAAAAGTTAAGATCATTAAGGAGCGGTTGAAGACTGCTCAAAGTCGTCAAAAGTCCTACTCGGATGCTCGTCGTAGGGATTTGAAGTTCAAAGAAGATGATTGGGTATTTTTGAAGGTTCCCCCATGAAGGGTGTAATGCGATTTGGTAAGGAAGGGAAATTGAGTTTGAGGTATGTCGAACCGTACAGAATCATTCAGAGGATCGGTGAGGTGGCATACAAGCTTGAGCTACCACCTGAGATGTCATTAGTGCACCCGATGTTTCATGTATCTATGTTGAAGAAAGTAGTTGGAGACCGACACTTATTATTCCGGTTGAGACCATTGAGGTTAATGAAGAACTGTCGTATGAATAAATTCCAGTTACCATTCTTGATAGGCAAGTCCGAAAGTTTAGGAATAAAGAAATTGCCTCCGTGAAAGTGCTATGGCGAAACCAACAGGTTGAAGAGGTTACTTGGGAGGCCGAGGAAGAGATGAAAAGGAAGTATCCTTACTTGTTTGTATAAGCTATGTAACCTTTCTATAAAAGTGTCGCCTATGGATTCTTGTATCACTTGTTCAGTAATGTAAAGGTGCTTCTTTCTAAATATATTGTATGTGAGGCCATGGTTGGTGTTGTTATGAGTTATGTTACGTTATTGGATTATATATATGTTTTGAGGGTGTGTTTCTGGGTTTCTCTGACAAGTGGATATGCCCAATTACAGGGGAAACTCTGGTGAAATTTTTGAAAATTTAGGGAGTTAGTCAAATTTGGGGCTGCTAGTGTGTGGTATGAAAACTGAGTTGCATAAGATGCTAATAACATATTTTGACCCTCATTCGAGGACGAATGATCCTAAGTGGGGGAGAATATAAGGCCCCGTAAAATTTTGCAAAAGAAAATAATGTTTCGTGGTGCCGAATTGGTTTTACGTATTGAGGATTATAGAAATTTTTCGTGGCTCGCAAGCTCGCCGTGACTCGGACTTTTTGGGTTGAACAATGCACTGGGGGATAAAGAAAATTTGCATCAGAAAAATGCGTTTCTGCGGTCCATTATGCGACCGCAGAATCACTCTACGGACTGCATAATGGCCGCAGAGTGAGGCAGGAGAGGGGAAATTTTGGATGCTATTTTGCAGTCGACTATGCGACCGCAGAACTGTTCTGCGGTTCATTATGCGACCGTAGAACGCGTCTGCGGGCCGCATAGTAATCGCAGACCCAGGCAGATTTTTGGCCAGCTTTGGACACCAATTATGCGGCCGATATGCGGTCCACATATCGATTATGCGATCGCAGACCTTGTTCCGGAGCTTCATTTTCGAGTTTTGAAAATCCGACCCTACTTCGTTAAATACACGCTTTGGGCCGTTTTTGAGCTAAAATATGACATTTTAGAGTGAGAAGGTGTTCCTCAATAATTGTTCTTCAATTCTTGCTCAAATTGTGGAAGATTAAGAAGGGAAACTCACCAGGTCTTCATCCTAGAGGTAAGATTCTACACCCTAACCCTCAATTTCGAATTTTGTCTAGAAATGGGTAATTAACAAGATAATATTTGGGCATGAGAGTTGTTTATTTTACATGCATGTATTATCAAAGGGTGTAGGAAGATTGTTGAGCTAAAAATGAAAAAGATTGGGTTGTGGGATGATGGAATCCTCCATAAAAGGACCTTGAAACCCTAATGTACACCTAGTGTTTGATAAAATGCTCAAATGAGCTAGAACCATGAGCATCTTCCTAAATTTGGTTCAATTTGTTATATTTCTAAAATAGATTGAAGTTGCAAAGAATTCCGGAACATTTTAGAGTTTAAGGAAGCTCCGTTGAGGTATGTTGGCTAAACGTTTCTTTAAGAATTGGAATCCCCATTATCCATGTAAGTTCCAAGATATTGTTTACAAATCAAGTATTCCGATAAGTTTTGTGATAAAGGTATATGTTCAATTTGTGTTTCAAATACTCTTATCATATTGCAATATAAATTGAGGAGGTGTTCCAAACTATGGATTGTGTATCTACATGTAATAATTTCAAGTCGTGATTTATGTGAAAATTATTATGTAAAGTTGTGGAGAGATTGTGATTGTGATACACCTCCACCCGCATATTTTGGGGTGAGGCGTCATGACCGCTTTGTGTAGGGATTATGGTATTGTGGGATTACACCTCCTCCCGCATACATTGGGGTGAAGCGGTACGACCGCTTTGTGAATAGTTTTGGTATTGTTGTTACACCACCACCAACATATATATATATATATATATATATATATATATATATATATATATATATATATATATATATATTTATTGGGGTGAGGCGGCATAGCCGCTTTGTGTAGGTATTGGTATCGTTGATGCATTTCCACCAGCATACATTGGGGTGAGATGGCATAGCTGCTTTGTGTAGGTTCTTGGCATTGTGGTTGTACCTCCACCCACATACATTGGGGTGAGGCGGCAGGGCCGCTTGAGTAGAGTTGTGGTATTGTGCTTACACCTCTACCTGCATACATTGGGTGAGGCGGCAGAGCCGCTTTGTGTAAAGATGGTTACAGAGGATCTCATCTAAAATCCTATAAATGTTATTGGTAGCTCTTAATAAGCTTGCTCTGGTTTATATTTCTGAATTCTTAAATTGGTGTTTGGTTTTCATACTAGTGCTATTCGGCGGTACTAACGTCCCTTTTGCCGGGGGTGCTGCATCTTTAAATGAATGCAGGTGGTTCCACAGCAGGAGATATTGATCAGTAATAGCAGTACACCTTCTTCCCAGCTGACTTGGTGAGCCCCACTTCATCCCGGGGTCATGTATCTTTTATTCTTTGTGTATCCTGTTTGAGGTACAGCCAGGGCCTTGTTGCCGGTATTATCATTGTACTCTTCTTTATCTATAGAGGCTCCGTAGACATAGTGTAGGTTATATATTGGTGCTGGGGAAGTCAAACTCATTATGTTGTGTTTGAATTACTATTTCCAATTCAGATTATGAAAAAATGTGTGTGAAATTGAGACCTTAAAAAATGAAGTAACTATTGGTAAGAAATTGGTATTGTAGACATAATCACTTTATTGTTTGAATAACGAAAACATATATTCTCTTTATTCATGAATGAGTTGAGTAGAAGAAAATCTAATAGGCCTGCTCGGCCGAGTTCACTCGGTTGAGTGCCGGTCGCGCTCCCCGGTTTTGGGGCATGACACACAAACCTCATCATGCAAATGCGAAGCTTATGACCCCCAACACTAAGAAAACGCGAGACCATGTTTGCAAACGCGATGAACAAATGCCTGCCTGCAAAATCCTTCGCCACAATCATGAGCCTCACTACGCAATCGCGATACACTGCAACACAACATCACATCAGCTACTCCAAACTCAACAAAAATGACCCGAAACCACCCTGAATCACACCCAGGCCCCCGGGACCACGTCCAATCATACCAAAAAGTCCAAATACCTTATACCAACTTATCCAAAGGCTCGAAACACCACAAATAACATCAAACCAAGAATTGAAGATAAAAATCATTCTCTTAACTTCAAAACATTCCACCTTCTCTAAACGCGTCCGAATCACACTTATACATTCTGGATCCCAACCAAACTTTGCGAACAAGTTCCAACAAACTAAATTAACCAATCAAAGGTTCCTAAAAACAAATTGATTCCGATAACATCAAAGTCAACTCACGGTCAAACCTATAAACTCTCCAATTCTTTACATTGCCAACTTTCGGCGAATAGAGTCAAAATCCTCTAGGAACATCCAAAAAAAATCCTGAACACATGTCCAAGTCCAAAATAACCATACGAACCTATTGAAACCATTAAATCCCAACTGTGAGGGCGTTAACTCAAAAGTCAAACCTTGTTCAACTCTTCCAACTTAAAGCTTACAATTTGTAAATCACTCTATCAAATCAATCCCGAACCTTAGGAACATCAAAACCAACCATGTACACAAGTTGTAATACATCATATGAAACTACTCAAGGTCCCAAAACACCAAAATGGAATTCCAAAGCTCAAAACGATCGGTCGGGTCATTACATTCTCCCTCACTTAAACATACATTCTCCTAGAACGTGCCTAGAGTCGTTCTAAAGTCATCGAAACCAGATATGAACTCATCATACCCATACACATGGGTCATCTCACGTCACCTCTATCCATATAAGCCCATTAAAACAATCCTGACAGAAGATTCTTTCTTCAACCTTAGCTTACAATCCTTAGAACCAAATTCTAATTTCTGGAACTCCATCTAAGATTTGATTCTTGTACATATACACTGTATTAATACTCACAAGCTGCACCAAGCCATAAATATATTCCCAAAATAAAATCACTCGATGTACCGCATAACTCATATACTTAAAAGAATACCTCCCGACCACCATAACTGCTTATTACCAAGCCCGGTACCGGCCATATACTTCATATCAAATAAAACCTTGTGCCAAAATATTGCCACACTACTAATAATGAAAGAAACATGTAGAAATGCATAACCACCCATCAAATCAACAAGTTGTGGAGTTCTCCCGCCTGACAGGAAAAACATGGGGCCCTGGTGTATTAAGCTCCCGCTATATGCAGGGTCGGGAAAGAGCCAGACCATAAGGGTCTATTGTACGCAACCTTATGCTGCATTTCTCCAAGAGGCTATTTCCACGGCTCGAACCCGTGATATACTGGTCACATGAAAGCAAAATTACCAATTACGCCAAGGCTCCCATTCTGAGCTGACTAATGGCATTCTTCTTTTGAGCATACCTGATCCAAAACTGACTGTACTAATTTGAGTATTAATAACCTCTTCGCACCTAGTAAAAACTGCTTGACTGACATGCCACACCAAATGCCACCTAGAACAGTAGACAATACAATCCATGCACCAAACAAGAAACAACTTGAATGTGACCAACAATGGAAAGAGAACCAAATAGGAGAACTGTCCAAGAAGTTTAATAGATGCAACCACAAAAGCACAATGCTATGAATCCATCCCACTAAGGAGAAACAAAAAAAACATATACACAAGGAATCATATCCAAACATAACTCCGTTGTAGCGTGCCGCCTGATCTGTCATCATACCATTGCAACCTGCAACTCTATCCAAACATATTAATCTACATGGAAAATACCCATAAGTCATAATTCTCATACTCACCAAATACATGTGTGTCAACAACGAGCACATAAAGTGCATAAACATAACATAATATGCTACATAAACCGTAAGCACGACTGAGGTGTAATAAGCAAATCAACATATCAAAAGTTGTCTCGCTCAAATATCGCCACAAGGACTAAACAGGACCACAACATGCGTGCAAAGAATAAGTCGTCTCACAACCCATTATAGAATAAGAGAGTTACACATGAAATAGATCAAGGTATGAATAAGATCAAATCTACCCGATGACATACCCATATTAAATGTTGCATTGAGTAAGCAAATCAAGTCTAGTGTAGGATGCACATTCTCATTAGATCTACCACTAGGCCTCTAAATCGATTCAAACCATTCTGAAATAGGTAGATAGCCTTCTAAAGGTCCATAGTTACCTATCCATAACACATATAATCATATGTCTAACCCTTAACACACTAACATAGTTGAGAACCAAGGAATGGTCTGCCTCTTGGAAAACCTAGTCTCTAAACCTCAAGAGAACAAAAGTCTCTGTACCTGATCTCTAACTCTCCCACTTAAATAACTGTCCCATCACGCATATACAATCGCATCATGAACATACTTCCATAAATCTTCCACATCGAGTAGCGAAAACCCGAACATAAATGGTTATCAACAGCACGACCCTATTGTACTAGTCAAGCATCCGCAAATCAATACACAATGCGTCTTCTACAACATATTACCTTCTTAGAGATAGTCCTAGCACTCTCTTAAACATCTGAAATCTTTCATGTTTTCAGGAACTCATGACATTCCTTTCAAACTGAACCACAACCTTGTCCATGAAATCTCAATCCCACACGGCCCACCGAATCTATCATGCTATCACATGAAAATTTGAGAATCTCATTATCAACTCTGAATCAAAAGTTGGATAAACACCCCATCAACTAGAAACCTTCCACTTAACTCAATCCATGAGAACATCACAACATGCAACAAACCTTTTGTCACGCCCCAAACTCGTGGAGAGCGACCGGTGCTCAACCGAGTGAACCCGCCTGAGCAAGCCTGTTAGATTTTCTTCTACCCAAACTTATCCATGAATAAAGAGGAGATGCAATCCATTAATAAAATACTAAAAATATTTCATTAATAACTCCCATTTAATTTCCATTAGCAATTTCATTCATAATTTCCAGAGTATTACAAGTTTACAGATATAATGAAAAACATGTTTGCCAAATAGCAACATTTCTAGTTCAATTCCCAACATCATACGTTTCACGCCCCGAACCTGGGGGCGAGATCGGCACTCGGTGCCTCACCTATCCTCACGTACCAACTTGCGATTAAGGGACTCTGAACGTATAATGTCATACTTTGGCCATGGGCCACATTGCAAGGCAATTGCGAATACTGACTAAATATCAATAAAAAACTGGGACGACAAGGCCGTCATAACTACTATAGCTGACAATCCAACAAAATGTACATAAAAGGCGTACAAGCCCAACATACTGCATTAACTGACAGGATATGTCTACAAGCCTCTACTGATGGATATACTATGATCGGAACAAGGCTCCGACCTACTCATAACATATATACACAAGATGTACATAAAGCTATATATATATATATATATATATATATATACAAAGATGTACGTAAAGCTCTAGACCCGGCAACTCCGAAGGGTATGGAGCTTACCGATCAAGCTGAACTTGGGCAACACCTAATAAGGAGGTCTACCCGTCTGTCTGTCTGAACCTGCACGCATGAAATGCAGCGCCCTTAGAAAAGGGACGTCAGTACGAAATAATGTACCGAATATGTAAGGCACTATACTGAAAGCTGAAACTGAACTGATAAAATAATAACTGAAAGCAACTGGAAGTCAATGATAATCTGAAGATATGCTTACCTGCTAATACTGACTCAACTCTCTCAATATAGTAAGTAAAATAGTTGTCCGGCCTTATAAGACTCGGTATATATATAACTGCTCTGCCGTAGTAGGCTCGCTCATAGGTGCTCGACCATACTAGGCTCTGTATATCGGCCAACTGGGCTCGCTCATAGGCGCTCGGCCATAGTAGGCTCGGTATATAACTTATCATCTGATCAGAGGTTGCCCAATAGGGGCCTGCTCATCGATTATAGCTCGATGGTAATAAAAATATTGTAATACTGCATATATATGCTCTCTGCTCTCTTGACTAGAACAAGACAATACTCAATTAAATATGAAGTCCCGATAAGGAGAATATTATAACTTACGAGACTAGAAAAATATACATAAATTCGGGAGTATGAACTTCTCTTTATGCCTCGTTATCAAACATGTGTAATTACGAGATCATGCAAAATGAAGGAAGGGCTTAGCTTTAACATACCCGGAGTAGGGAAAAATCCGTATGATATTCTTGGAAAAGGTTGCACCGTACTCCCTTAGAATCGCAAAATCTCACGTTGTTAAGTATTAATCCATTTCATATGCATTTTAAGCAAATCACGTTTGCAAAGTTTGTAGGATGAAATGAAAAATGTTGCTTCAAATCACTCTTAATGAATAATGAATTTTGAAATGAAAATTTGTAAGCAACTCACTCTTAATTGACGTTGCTTGCTGAAGAGATCCCTTAAATCTAAAGTCAATAGAAAGAATTAAAATGACTCCTATGTTTCATTCTTTAAACACTGCCGCCAGCTATCCCTTTCTCAAAGACACGTTTTTGATTCATGCCACCTATTTAATGAATGTAAGAGTCACTTTGATTTACATGTCTTGCTGCCACATGAGGTTATTTAACCTTATCCAAAGACTTTAGGCTTTATCCAAAGACAACCACTAATTATTAATTAACTAGGTAATGTCCCATTACCCAATAATTAATCAATTACCCATATAATTAAGAATTATCTCCACTTACTTAAAATACTACTCACTTTTAACATACCTTATATAACTTACTATCACGGTCATATAGTACCTTATATGGTACTAGTCCATAAATACCGGGTATTTTAGCTCGGGGAATATTTTATCCCAAAATATCAAACTTTGACGAAATTCATTTTCTTCGATTTGCTTACCCTCTCACCTTCACCAATTTACTCATCACTTGTTTAAAAATTGCATAATGCTTATAATCATGAAATAATTGCATTCCCGAACTTGCGTCGATTAACTTACGACGAAGCTTTATCGTACGAAAATGCGGGATGTAACATCATTCACCCCCCTTTGGAATATTCGTCCTCGAATGTTGACTGATATACTTATCATTTTCATAACTTATGTCCTCTGAATACTTTAGTACTTTCCTTGCCATCTAAGCAACTGTTCTGTGAATAATTTTAAGGGCCAGGGCATTCCCCTCTTTAAGCTTCTTTCTCACACCACGACTTGTAGTCGGAATCCTTCTAATCTCATAAATGTTGTTACCTTCTGTCATAGATCCGTTTATCTATCTGTATGACTTTACTTCCATAACTCTTACTATGATTTATCGTTATTGAGGGCTGCTACCGAACTCCAGGTTACTTTCGTTGCTTATCCTATATGCAATAAGCTAAGTCCTTTAATGCCCCCTCATTACTGTTCATCTTAATAATGACGGCCTAATCTCATCTCATACTTTGTGACCTTTGTCCATCCATTGTTGATTCATCTTAATACCGATAACTTGGCCTATTATGTAACACTACCGCTAGGGCTCATGTCTCATCGGGGAACATTTGAATTGACTTTCCTAATCCACTTAGGGGTAATACTGTACTTCAATGACCGTATTTTATAGCATCCCAATGTGATTCACTTACGTGGGTATTTCATTCCCGTACAATTCATGAAATCCTCTTCAAGTCATTACTCAATCGAAGGCCCAAACATTATTCTTTATCCATCACAATTGCACCCTCATTCTACTACCAGGGCAGCATTCCATTTCTTCTAAATGCCATTAGTCTTAGACTCTTTTGAGTTCATTCAGGCTATACTGAGCTTTGTATAACTGACTTCCTAAAACCTTGTCGCTTTACCATACTTTAGTTTGCCACTTAAACATATCCATTTATACTACTCACAACTTCTTTCCAACTTGCTTGCACCATTGATTTCCTTATGTTATTTCTGGAACATCGAGCAAGACATCGCATTGTCTCATACTCTTCTTTACTCTCTTGACTAGATCTCTCGGTACTTAGAAACCATAGGCTATAAGATATGCCACTGACGATGCCGCTATCATTCCTGGATATTGAATCTCCGCGGTTCTAGCCTTCTATCCGAAGTATGGACTATTCCCAACCTTCTGCATCTGAGTATCTCGTATGTTGTTCACTTTTACCTTACTTACCTTAAAATCTCGTATCACATGTTCTATCTCTTTCATGACCTCCTGTCCACATAGGTATAATTCATATTCACAACTTAAAGCTCTATTATAATACTTGCACCTCTGGTGTATACACAATCCGGTGAGAGCTTTATACCGACTTTTTATAAGGTTGGTACTTCTTCTAACTGGCTTCCTTATAAAGCCATTATAGAATATGGTTGTTGCATTATCTCTTTTGCACCTATGATATTAAGAGTGATTCTGCCATGTTCTCAAGCGCAATTTCTAAAATTTTCTAGGTCCAATAATCAGACTCCTAATTTACTTCGTTGTTGTAACTCCTTAGTTTCCTCTTCCTTCTGATCAACATTTATGTAGGCTTAAGCTATCTTCCGATCTGCGGCTCATGGTAGTAGTTATTACTTTAGCCCTTCATGGACGGTATGGAATATCCATGATACAATCTTATAACAATTCAATCTTTTGTCTATGACCTGGGCTCAATTCTTTCTTTTAACCTATACCGGAATCTTCTACGGCTGTATGATTGTCAACATATATGCCGCATGGATAATACTCTAAAATCTTAGGTACATTCATTATGTAGTTATCTCTAGATCATTGATCGAATAATTCCTTTCATTCCTTCTCAACTTTCTTTAAATTCAAGCAATTGCTTTTCCTGGTCGTTCTGTCTCCTTGTTGCGTGCATTCTTAGCTTATTTTAGTGCCCACACATATTGGAATTCCATACAACCCATATGATCTTGAATATCACCTTTTGATTTTGATATATATATATATTCTTTCCTGTAATCTCATATGATCTCAAATATCAGCTTTTGATTTTTTTTCTTCTTCCCGTTCATTAGCCACGATAGGTGTCACTTTCTTATGGAGTGCATACAATGTTGTTGTGAAACTGTTGTTACCTGACCATTTCCTCTTTAGGTGACTGTGCTCGGTTAAAGCCTTCTTCCTTATTTCCTCCGCTAGTCTTTCATTGTAGTACTTAGGGAGGACCCTCTGATTCTTGCAAGGCTGCGAGCTTATTACATCGTATACTCGACGAAATTTTTGATGTTCGTACTCACATATAAAATTCCTTAGTTACTTACCTCCATACTTATATGCTTGTACGGTTGCTCCCGAACTGAAGTTTTGACTGTGTTCCCTTAACACTAATACGGTATCTTTAACTACCCCAACTCCTATCCGAATATTTCTCAAGGTCACGATGTCATATCTACGAGACTGAATTCCCCATGTTGGGGTTCACTCCGTTTATCTTGCATGATCTATTGATTTGTCTGTATCCTCTTATCTAGCCATAACTAGGCTCTTCTTGAATTAACTACTAACTACTCATTGGCTCATTCTCATATCAATATTCTGCGTAATCTTTCATGGGTCATTTCCTTTATCTTAACTTACGTCCCACAGTAGCTCCTTATCTATCAATAACATCTCAGGCAGGAACCCTTACCTCTTCTCCTTGACGTCGTGTTTGCATAATGTTCTGGAATCATAGCGTATCTGCAGGACTTCAATATGTGTAATCTTATCCCTTTCTCATTCTTATCACATTCTTCCTTTACCATTTCCATAGTTACTAGAACCACTTAATTCTGACCTAATGCCACATCACACCATATTCTCCCCTTTAGGGGAGAACTAAGATTTAGTGCTACGATGATCTACGTATAGATGTTTTACCCTCTCATCTTTGGCATCTTTTCACATCATCGATGATCCTTACTCGCCTCGCGGTAATCCTTCAGTACCAAGGATAATGAAATTCCTCACTCACGAGGGTGACACTTAGTGTAACTGGCACATCCAGTCCCTTAAGCTTAACTTTACTCACCTTGCTTGCTTTAGGGAAGCGTCTTCTTGAATGACCATTCTCTAAATTTCTCATGAATCTTCTTCTGTTGTCCACTCTATTATCGCCGGAACGAAATCTCAAATTCTCATGATGCTGACTATTATCCAATCACTCAATCCCTAATTCATGTTTAGTTTATCTTGTTCACCAGCCTATACTGATTTCTATTGTTCTGGAGTCTAACTTTTCCTTCTGGTAGTCGCGTTGGAGTTACGAAGTTATTTCTTGAAATGAGGATATGACTTTATTATGGCCTATACTCTTTTGTTGTCTCAAGGCCTGTCACCTCTCGTCTTTTCCTTCAATTGACTATAGATTCTGTAATACTGTCATCTTTTGATCCACCGTTGTCATCCATGTATCATATCTTACTCATAATGCTTCATTAACTCTTTTCTTACTTTCCGCTAACATTTATGTCTATCACTTTATTCTAAAAACTCGAACAAGACATTCTTTTGCTTTTAGTTCCCCTTGATCCATCCAGTGGCTCTTGGGGTTGCTTAACGTTCTCACTCTACTAGGGACGCGAGCCATACTAAGGTAATATTTATCCCTTCCAGGCTTTCCGTACCACATCTAATTGTAATATTCTAGAGTGCACCATCTGGGTGCCTCATAAGAAAATCTATTAGCACCTTTGTAATATCCTTCAGAAATGCCACTAACACAAACAATCCATTTACCATTTTGGGTTACTCTAACCCCAGCCGGATCCTAATATCCTGTCCTTTTGTTAAACTACACATGTTAGCCCCTAATAAGGTATAACTGAGATGGGTGTGGCCAATTCTACATACGTCCGTTACTGTAGAAGGTAAGTCACAATGCTTATACTTTTCTGCCGGAGTTGAAAATACCGGTAATCTTCATTAACTGGGTACCTCGTATCCTTCTCATCTTGCTACTTTTACTTGTTGAAGCTTGTATCTATCTTCTGAGCCTCTCATTGTCTTTCACCATAGAGGTGGATAGATATTCTTGCCTTAAGACTCCTTATCAAGAAGCTTACACGTAAGGTACACACATGTTCTGTTGAAGACCTCACATTTATCCATCATAGGAATGATGCAAACTCGAGTTTCTCTAACTCAATTCTTCCATAGCTATATCTGTACCAACCATCTTTCTAGATGTAGGTATCGTCGTATTATGAATAAGATAGAGTTTAGGAAATTGAGTTCTTACAACGGAGCTCTACCACATAATCTAGAGTAAGAAGAAAGAGTGACAGTCTTAAATGTTCTGTAACCTCCTGCTTATAAGTGTGGTGTACGACACACCCATAAACAAGACTCTACTAGACACGACTTGTAGACTCCCTAGGATAGAACTACTCTGATACCACTTTTGTCATGCCCCGAACCTGGGGGCGAGACCGGCACTCGGTGCCTCACCTATCCTCACGTACCAACTTGCGACTAAGGGACTCTAAATGTATAATGTCATACTTTGGCCATGGGCTACATTGCAAGGCAATTGCGAATACTGACTAAATATCAATAAAACACTGGGCCGACAAGGCCGTCATAACTACTACAGCTGACAATCCAACAAAATATACATAAAAGGCCTACAAGCCCAACATACTGCATTAACTGACAGGATATGTCTACAAGCCTCTACTGATGGATATATTGTGATCGGAACAAGGCTCCGACCTACTCATAACATATATATATATATATATATACAGAAAGATGTATGTAAAGCTCTAGACCCGACAACTCCGAAGGGTATGGAGCTTACCGATCAAACTGAACTTGGGCAACACCTAATAAGGAGGTCTACCCGTCTGTCTGTCTGAACTTGCACGCATGAAATGCTGCGCTCCCAGAAGAGGGACGTCAGTACGAAATAATGTACCGTGTATGTAAGGCACTATACTGAAAACTGAAACTGAACTGATAATATAATAACTGAAAGCAACTGGAAGTCAATGATAATCTGAAGATATGCTTACCAGCTGATACTGACTCAACTCTCTCAATATAGTAAGTAAAATAATTGTCCGGCCTTATAAGGCTCGGTATATATATAACTGCTCTGCCGTAGTAGGCTCGCTCATAGGTGCTCGGCCATACTAGGCTCTGTATCTCGGCCAACTGGGCTTGCTCATAGGCGCTCGGCCATAGTAGGCTCGGTATATAACTTACCATCTGATCAGAGGTTGCCCAATAGAGGCCTGCCCATCGATTATAGCTCGATGGTAATAAAAATACTCTAATACTGCATATATATGCTTTCTGCTCTCTTGACTAGAACAAGACAATACTCAATTAAATATGAAGTCCCGATAAGGAGAATATTGTAACTTACGAGACTAGGAAAATATACATAAATTTGGGAGTATGAACTTCTCTTTATGCCTCGTTATCAAACATGTGTAATTACGAGATCATGCAAAATGAAGGAAGGGCTTAGCTTTAACATACCCGGAGTAGGGAAAAATCCGTATGATATTCTTGAAAAAGGTTGCACCGTACTCCCTTAGAATCGCAAAATCTCACGTTGTTAAGTATTAATCCATTTCATATGCATTTTGAAGCAAATCACGTTTGCAAAGTTTGTAGGATGAAATGAAAAATGTTGCTTCAAATCACTCTTAATGAATAATGAATTTTGAAATGAAAATTTGTAATAAACTCACTCTTAATTGACGTTGCTTGCTGAAGAGATCCCTTAAATCTAAAGTGAATAGAAGGAATTAAAATGACTCCTATGTTTCATTCTTTAAACACTGCCGCCAGCTATCCCTTTCTCAAAGACACGTTTTTGATTCATGCCACCTATTTAATGAATGTAAGAGTCACTTTGATTTACATGTCTTGCTGCCACGTGAGGTTATTTAACCTTATCCAAAGACTTTAGCCTTTATCCAAAGACAACCACTAATTATTAATTAACTAGGTAATGTCCCATTACCCAATAATTATTCAATTACCCACATAATTAAAAATTATCTCCACTTACTTAAAATACTACTTACTTTTAACATACCTTATATAACTTACTATCACGGTCATGTAGTACCTTGTATGGTACTAGTCTATAAATACCAGATATTTTAGCTCGGGCCATATTTTATCCCAAAATATCAAACTTTGACGAAATTCATTTTCTTCAGTTTGCTTACCCTCTCACCTTCACCAATTTACTCATCACTTGTTTAAAAATAGCATAATGCTTATTATCACGAAATAATTTCATTCCCGAACTTGCGTCGATTAACTTACGACGAAAATTTTTCGTACGAAAATGCAGGATGTAACAATACACCACCCACAACCTGTCTACAGAGCCTCTAAGTACGACAGAAGAATAGTATTGAAGTGCCGGCAATAAGCCCCCAGCTATACCTCAAGAGACAAAGTGTAACATCAAGTGACATCGGGCCCGGAATAGAGTAAGGCTCACCAAAATCTGTTGAATAGGGAGTAACTGCTAATGAGGACCAAAGTTGCCCGCTGCTAAATCACCTGCATCAGATGCAGCGCCCCCGGCAAAAGGGACGTTAGTACATATGGAATAGTAATAGTATGTAAAGCTAACTGTCGTCTTTCAAAATAGAATGCCAATGTAAGAATGGGAAAACCGTGGAAACAACAATAAACAATCAATGTTATTAAAATGCCAAGTTGAAACATAATAATTTCCAAAATATGAAGATAATATTATTTTTTGTTAGGAGATCTTTAGCGCCGATATATCACTGTTCACAATTTCAGCATTTACAATACCAATATTCATAATACCAATACCACCGTTCACAGTGCCAATATTCACAATAGCAATACTATCGTACTTTTAGCATGAAGTCCGATCACGACCCGATCGACTAGTCTATCTCATTAGAGACATCAACCACAATCACTATCAATACCAATACCACCGTACTTTTAGCATGAAGTCCGATCATGACCCGATCGGCTAGACTATCTTATTTGAAGACATCAACCACAATCACAATCTCAATCACAATCTCTGAGCAAATATACCACCGTGAATCTAGTACGGAGTCCGATCACGACCCGATCGGCTAGGCTGTATTATTTGAAGACATCAACCAAAATCACAATTTCAATTACAATTTTCAGCAAAATCACCACCATGTGTGTGGCATGGTGTCCGATCATGACCCGATCGGCTAGGCCGTCTCACCACAATGCCGTGTTGATTGACATCATCCTTTTCTATCAATCAATCTCATCCTAATTAAGGGGAATAATTTTATCACATCAATCTCATCCCAAATAAGGGGAATAATTCACAAAAATAACATAGGTACAAATGTATTTACCTCATCATCTTTCACATTGTATGAATCTCCACTAGTATTTTCAACCAATAACAACAACAATATTTCCTTGGCTCTTTTGACCATTCACAAGATTCTTTATTCAAGGCACGGTGGTCCTATTTGATATTTCACACTTTCATTTCGTCCCTCTCATGTATCATCATCATAAATATCAACATATATACTATTCCGGAAATCACAACTTTAAGTTCATTAGAAATGAATAATTTAAGCACAATTGATTCCTTTACGAGAAATGGAGTAAAATAGTTGGCAATTGATGCGCAAGTTAAAATCATCAACAAGTAACACACCATTTATTCTTGAAATACTTTTCCCCAAAAAGGACAACGCACAATTTCCACTCATGAATATGTAAGAGCGCTAAACACATTGAAAATACTCACAAAGCATAGCAATTGTTAAAACAGCCACATATGGGCATGACTTGAGTTCATAAGCTTTTAGGCAATTCTATTTTCGAAGTCAATTCAGAATAGTTGAATCAAGGCTCATTTTATAACCTTTCTCACATCATTTCATTTCATTGGCACCATTGGCCACAAGTATAACTTTCACTCTTGTCACGTTGGCCACACTTTATATCCCAAATTCACTTATTTCACTTCCAACCATCTTTATAGATTATCCACAATAAGACATTTTCATTCAAGCCTTTAGGTGCACATATGAGCAATTAAGAGTCTTAAGCATATTAGGATTTTCTCACAAAGTTTGGCATCATAACCTTCATTTGAAACACAACTCAAAGACATAGCATTTTAATACACATATCATTCTTGAACACATTCCCAAAAGATAACATAATGTGATAGGAACATTCGGAATACGTTTTGAATACATAATTCTCGACACTTTGCTTATTCGGGACAATCAAATTTATTGGAAACAACCCGGAATATAGAATAAGGAACATGAGACATCCATACTTGAAAGTTACGGGAACATTATTGAATTTAATTCTAAGAAAGAAGTTTAGCCAACATACCCCGCTTTGAGCTTTCCTTAAATTACTACAACGTTCTAGAAATTCTAGCAATCTCAATCTATTTTGAGACATAACAAAATTAGGAAGATATTCATGGTCTCAGCTCATTTCAACATTTTATCAAACACTAGGTGTGCAAATTTAACTACAAGGTTCTTCTATAAGATTTCCTTCACTCCACAACCCAATCTTTACTTATTTGAGCTCAACAATCTTTGCACCAACCTTATTAGTACAAGCATGTATAAATAATACTCTTACACCCAAGAATCATACTGCCAATCACCCATCGTTTACCCCAAACTCGAAATTAAAGACTAAGGGTTGAATCTTACCTCTTAGATAAAGAACTTGTGAGATTTAGCTTGGACAAGATCTTGATGAACACAATACTTCATCTACTTCCTCTATCTAAAACACTCTCACTTCTCTCTAAAAAACCTCAGATAATTTTTCCAAAATAAGCCCCAAAACCTATTTATCAAAATGGGGTCGGGTTATGAAAAAAGGAAAATGGACCCTCAAAATCAGGTATGCGGCCGCACAATGGACCGCACAATTGGTATGCGGGTCGCACAATGGACCAAAAAATCGGTGCCCACAACTGGGCTGCGCTGGCCAGGTCTACGACCATTTTGCGGTTGCATAACCACTTCTGCGATCGCATAATGGTTCTGCGATCGCAGAATCATATTTTTCCAGCCTTTGGTAATTTGGTCATAACATTTTGTAGTAATGTCCAAATGTCGAAAGGTTTGAAGCATTAGAAACTATGCACACAGACCTTTCATTTGATAGATTATACACCATATAAAGCTTCATATAATGAGAGTTATACTCATTTGAAGTTAGGTATTATGCGAACTCACTTGAAACTTTATCCCATCATAAAATGTTCAACTTGACTTAGCCTTGGGGCTATTCATAGACCATAAACCATTTTTAATGCACCTCATACAAATATTATTATGATCAATTTATATCATTTATATAATAGTCCTTGTCTACATATAAAATAATATAATTAGTGCACATCAACTTTCTTAATAGCGCTTAAGTACATCAAAATTTCCCGGGGTGTTACAGCTTAGAAATAAGAGAATCCCCTTAGTGAAAATCCTTTGGAGAAATCATAATATCAAAGAAGCTACTTGGGAGTGAGAAGAAGATATGCGTGTTCGATATCCACATTTGTTTCGGGACAAAATTTATTTAAGGGAGAGAGAGTTGTAACACCCCAAAGCTTAAGACTAATATTTGAATTATCAATTAACCATCTTTATAATGAGGATAGATTTTACTTCGCACTTTCTAAACTAGAATTTGACGATATTTGAAAATTGCTTATTTTACATTGTGGTCATATTTATAAGGAGGTGACAAGGTTATGTTATGTAGAACACCCTTGTTATAATTTTTGTTAAATTACTAAGAAATAAAATAGGAAACAAATATTTTGGGCCAGCCCAACTCTTGATCCTTATCTAGGCAATAAATATCTCTTTTAAACACAACTTTTCACAAGCATCTCTCATTTCATTCCTTCATGAAAAAGAAAATCCCATTCCTCTCTCCTTCTTATCTTTAGAAATATTATACCTAAACCTCAAGGTTATTAAACTAATCAAACCATCAATTATTATTCTTGTTAAACCACAAGTTGCTCCTCTCATATGTGGTAAGTTACTAAACACATTTTTACACTAGACAATTATTAGTGTTTTCATCATATATCCTTGTATAAAATTTCTTTTTAAGTGAGCCAAACTTTTCTGGAAATATATTTCATAGATATATAACTTTTATTCAGGCTCCAATATCATATTTTTCTTGTATTTACCCGAATATGGGTGATGAAGTACAGGGCAGGTGCTGCCAAGATTTTCTGTTTTACAAATCCTCCATGTACTACTGTTAGTTTTTTGAGCATAAATATTCGTAAAAATCTATTATGAGAGTGATTCAAGACTCTTTGGAAACCTAAGACATAGACCTAAAACATTCATGAAGACCATAAAATCTATACTTTCCGTTTACATCTTCAATACTTAGCCACAACAGAAGACGGTGTTATTGTCCAGAATTTCTGTTTAAAAAATGAAGGGTGATTTTCACCAATATCATGTTTAGTTTGACATGTTGAAATAACTGAACTTATATAGATATTTGATTATATATTTAAAGTATATATACCCTTATAAAATCTAAGGGGAACTGTTTGAGGAAGTGGACAGATTGGTTGGTCTATGGCGTAGACGATTCGAACATCTACAGATTGTGGTAGAACTGTTTTGTGGTAAAACTCCAAGGTTTGTGTATAAACTTTGTACTCATTTTATTTGCTGGAATGGTTTGAAATAACTTGAGATTTTGTTTCTATTGTCTTTAATTTATATCATTGAATTCATGCTATATCAAGTATTGTAATATATTCGCTAAATCGCCCACTCGTACAGCTTAAGGCCCCATAAAATTTTTCCTAAAAAACCCGGTTTCTGTGATGCCAAAGTAGGCATAGAGGTTCAGACTTTTTGGATTGAACAGTGCATTGGGGAGTTAAAGGAAAATGTTAGGCAGAAGTATGCATTTATGCGGCCCATTCTGCGGCTGCAGAACCACTCTGCAGACCGCAGACTGGTCGCAGAGTGGGGCAGATTTGTGGGTCATTTTTGATGCCCAATTTCGCGGCCATTATGCGACCGCATAACTGTTTTGCGGGTCGCATTCTTGTCGCATATCCCGCCTTGGTATTTTTTGGAGGGAGGTTCTGCGGTGCACTATGCGATCGCAGAACCGTTTTGCGGTGCATTATGCAATTGCAGAACAGGTCTGCGGGCTGTATAGTGACTGCAGACTAGGTAAGTTTTTTCCAATTTTGGCACCCAGTTTTGCGGTCATTCGCGGACCGCATAACCATTATGCGGTCGTATATGCGACCATAGAACCCGTTCCGGAGATTCATTTTTGGGGTTTTTAAACCTGACCCAATTCCATTAAAACACACCCCATAGGCCATTTTGAGCACATTTTTGATATTTTAGAGTGAGAGGGAGAGTTCTTAGAGTGGCGGAGAAATCTTTAACCATTACACATCAATTCTTGCACAATCATTGAGAATTAACAAAGGAAGTCTTCACCCTAAAAGTAAGAATCTATGTCCTAGCTCTCAATTTCAAAATCTTGTAAAAATGGGGTAATTAGAGAGGCAATTATTGGGGGTGTGTGGGGGGGTAGGGGTGGGGGTGGGGGGAGGGTTGTTATTGTCTTGCATGCATGTATCCTTGAAGTATGTGGGAAGATTGTGAACTAAATATGGTAGAGAGTGGGTTGGGAAATGATTGAAGCTTCCACAAAAGAGCCTTAGAACCTTAATGCACACCTAGTGTTTGATAAAATGCTCAAATGAGCTAAAACCATGATTATCTTCCTAATTTTTGGTTCAACTTGTTATATTTCTAAAATAGATTGAAGTTCCTGAGAATTCCGAATTATTTTAGAGTTGAGAAGCTCAATTGAGGTATGTTGGCTAAACCCCCCTTCTTCTTAGAATCGAATCCCATGGTGTTCATGTAATTGGAGTAAGTCCTTGATCATTATTGAATTGGCTTTTCCTAATGTGGTTGTGTTGAAGGATGTTTGTTCAATGTTTATTCAAAATGCTTCATCATGTCATCTTGCCCATTTGAGAATATGTTCAAAAATGTGGAATATGTGTTAGGAATGTTAAAATTTCATGTCAAGACCGATATAAAGTTTGTTATGCCAAATTGTATGAAAGGCCTCTATGTGCCTAAGATTTCCTAAATTGCTCATATGTGAATTAATGTCTCGAATGGGAAGCCCTATTGATGTTGATAATGATAATGATATTTGAACGTGAAAAAGGGAACTGGAACTATGAAATACGACTAAGTGCCAAGAATGACTTGGTAATTGTTAAGAAGTACGATGTGAGATGATTGACTGAAGAAGGTAATGTCTCAAATGAGATGGCCTAGCCGATCAGGCCGAGATCGGAATCCGTGTAAGAACACGGTAGTATTATGAATGAAATTGTGGTAATGTCTCAAATGAAATGGCCTAGCCGATCGGGCCGTGATCGGACGCCATGCCGCACACATGGTGGTACTATGCTGGAAATCATAATGAAATTGTGGTAATGTCTCAAATGAGACAACCTAACTGATCGGGTCGAGATCAGACTCCGTGTAAGAATACAGAGGTATTGTGAGTTGTGGAATATCGGTACTAAAAATGACCCAACCTAATAATATGGAAATTGACTTGAAAACGTATATGATCCTTAACTTGTTGTTTTAATATTATTTGAAGCCCTTATTGAATTCTTGACTGTTCCTCTTGTATTATTATTCATTCTATTGAGTTGGTGTTTAGCTTTACATATTAGTGCTTTTCAACGGTACTAATATCCCTTTTACTGGGGGCACTGCATCTTTAAGTGGATGCAGGTGGTTACATAACAGACAATGTTGATCACAGGTAGTGCTGCATCATCTTCTTACCGGACTTGGTGAGCCCCATTTCATTCCAGGGTCATGTATTGTACCTTTTGTTTATATTGTGGTCACTTTTGAGGTATAGCCGAGGCCTTATTGCCGACACCATCTTGACTCTCTTTTGTATATTTAGAGGCTCCGTAGATGTTAAGTGGGTTGTACATGGGTACTAGAAAGGTCAAACGGATTATGCTGTATTTTGAATTTTTGTTCCACTAAATCACAAAATGTATGCCTTTTTGAAACTTAACAGGAAGTAGCAAAATGAAATGGTTTGGTAATGTCTATGTATATGGTCCTTCTACTGGTTAGCTAATAAAAACATGCCTTCTCTTATCGTGGGTGAGTTGGGTAGAAAGTATCTAACAGGCTTGCTCGGCCGGGTTCACTCGGTTGAGCGCCAATCGCGCCTCCCGAGGTTGGGGAGTGACAAACTTGGTATCAGAGCCTAAGGTTTTAAAGTGTCCTAAGATGTCTCAAAGTCGTATCTAGTAGAGTCCTTCTTATCGGTGTGTTGTCGACCACATCTATAAGTTGGAGGCTGCTTGGACATTTAGGAATAATACCCTTCTTTGATATTCTGGATCGTGCGATGAAACTAATTGTGCACCTGTTCCTCTTCTAACTCGTACATTCCTTTAACTTTCAGTATATGGCACCTAAGAAGAGAGAAAGAACTGGCCAAGGAACCAATGCCGCCTTGCGAGTGGCAGTTGACCCTTTACTTAGAGAGGCGGGTGAATACCCGAAGGGTGAGGATAATCCCCCGACTGCTACACTACCTGATCTCACTACACCTGTTCAGGCCACACCAGTTCCTACACCTACTGAGGGTGCAGCGGTTCCTCTAACTGATATTCCGATTCCACCTCCAGCCCTAGCTTCCGGTTCTGGTATTTCTGATGGGGATCTTATGGGAGCTATTCAGATGCTAACACAGATAGTGGCTTCTCAAGCCCAGAGATCAAAGGTTGCACCCACTTCATCTAGCCAACAAGGGGATTCTAGTAGTTCCAGGGTGAATAGGTTTCTTTAGTTGGATCCTCCAGTGTTCACGAGTGCTAGTCCCGAGGAGGACCCAAATGACTTCATTGATGAGATGCATAAGACTCTCCGGGTTATGCGCGCTACTGAGTCGGAGGGAGTGGAGTTGGCCGCCTACCGCCTGAAAGGGGTGGCATATTCTTGGTTTGAGCTGTGGAAGGACTCTCAGGAGGAGGGGAGCCCTCCAGCGAGATGGAGTGAGTTTGCAGATGCCTTTATAGACCATTTCTTGCCTACCGAGACTAGGGCAGCCCGTGCCGCAGAGTTTGAGAATCTTAAGCAAGGGAGTAGGAGTATGTGGGAGTATCACATGGAGTTCGCGCGCCTATACAAATATGCTATTCACATGTTGCCTACTATGGAGGCTAGAGTGTGCCGATTTGTGCAGGGCCTTAGCCCTTTGGTTATCAATATGGCCGCTACAGCTGCCTTGAATTCAGACATGAACTATGGAAAGATGGTAGCATTTGCTCAAGCTACAAAGGACCGTAAGTTGAAGAACAAAAGGGAGCAAGAGGGTACTAGCAAGGCCCGGTCCGCGGGGAACTTTGGGGAGTCATTTTGTGGGGGAATATCAGCTTTCAGGGGAGGGTCATCAGGTCCAACCCAATCTCATGCTCAGTCTTCAGCTAGTGCACCGCCAGTGGGGCACAGTTAGCAGCAGGGGAGTCGCTTCAGGCCCAATCAGGGCAGCAGGGGACCGCACCATCAGGGCCGATCAGGAGGGAGATTCCCGCAGCAGCAGAGGCCCCCATGCCCCAGGTGTGGGAAGATGCACTCGGGGATCTACTACATGGACTTACCTATATGTTACGGGTGTGGATTGAGGGGTCATATTTATAGGGAGTGTCGTTCATCCCGCTAGGGTGCGGGCACAACACAACCATCCAGTTCTGCAGCTGCTAGATCTTCAGCACCCCCTCCAGCTCGAGGCCCTCCGGCACCAGCAGGGCGTGGTGCAGCTAGGGGTGGTGCACAGAGTTCAGGAGGACCCAACCGTTTCTATGCTATGAGTGGTCGCCAGAGTGCAAAGGCTTCTCCAGATGTCATCACATGTATATTGACTATCCAATCTCATGATGTATATGCTCTTATTGATCCCGGATCCACCTTGTCCTATGTTACCCCTTTTGTTTCTATGGAATTTGGGATAGAACCGGAATAGCTTCCTGAGCCGTTCTCTATATCTACTCTAGTTGGTGAGTCTATTGTGGTCGCACGGGTTTATAGGGGTTGTGTTGTCACGGTGCGTGGTCGGGACATAGTGGCCGATCTCATTGAATTGGGGATGGTTGATTTTGATGTAATTATGGGAATGGATTGGCTTTATTCATGTTTTGCTAATCTCGACTGCCGAACTAGAACTGTGAGGTTTGAATTTCCTAATGAGCCATTGTTGAGTGAAAGGGGGATAATGTGGTGCCGAAGGGTAGGTTTATTTCTTACCTTAAGGCCACGAAGATGATTAACAAGGGGTGTATCTATCACGTGGTCCGAGTTACAGACACTGACACTGAGGCGCCTACACTCGAGTCTGTGCCAGTTGTGAATGAATTTCCAGAGGTCTTTCCTGACGATCTCCCTAGGATTCCGCCAGATAGGGAGATTGATTTTGGGATTGATGTGATGCCAGGCAACAACCTTTATCTATTCTGCCCTACAGAATGGCACCGGCAGAATTGAAGGAACTAAATGAACAATTGAAGGATTTGTTAGAAAAGGGTTTCATCCGACCAAGTGTGTCACCATGGGGCGCACCGGTTCTCTTTGTGAGGAAGAAAGATGGATCACTGAGGAAGTGTATTGACTACCGGTAGCTCAACAAAGTCACAATCAAAAACAAATACCCATTACCAAGAATAGATGATTTGTTTGATCAGTTATAGGGTGCTAAATACTTCTCCAAAATTTATTTATGATCCGGGTATCACCAACTAAAGATCAGGGAGCAGGATATTCCGAAAACAACTTTTAGGACCCGGTATGGGCATTTTGAATTTTTGGTGATGTCTTTTGGGCTAACATATGCCCCAGCGGCTTTCATGGATCTTATGAATCGGGTTTTCAAGACATTCCTCGACTCCTTTGTGTTAGTGTTCATTGACGATATTCGTGTATTCATGAGGTCGGGAGGACCATGCCGATCATCTCAAGGTAGTGTTGCAGACTCTTCATCAGCACCAATTGTATGCGAAGTTTTCAAAGTGTGAATTTTGGCTCGAATCTGTCACATTCTTGGGTCATGTTGTCTCTAGATAAGGAATCAAGGTTGATCCTCAAAAGATTTCATCAGTAAAGAATTGGCCTAGACCTACAACGCCCACCAAGATTCGCAGTTTCTTGGACTTAGCAGGGTATTACAGGAAGTTTGTGGCAGGGTTCTCTACTCTTGCCTCTCCATTGACTAAATTGATTCAGAAAGCAGTTAAGTTCTAATGGTCCGATTCTTGTGAAAGGAGCTTCCAGGAGTTGAAATCGATATTGACTACAATGCCGGTGTTGACCTTGCCAGACCATCCCGGGCTCGCCGAGTACCTAGGTAGCCTGGAAAAGTTAGCATGACTTGTTTTTAAATTGTTTTGAGCATTAGAGACATTTTTAGTATATCATTTCGAAATAATTACTCGAGCCATCGAGTCGCACTTATTGAAAATTGTAAGCTTTATTAATGCATTATTGCTTTTCTTATTTATTATTATCTTTCTACATTCTTTTCAGTGAAATTATTACATATCCTGATGAACCTATGACTGTGACATGTAATGACACAACGCAACATAAGGACAGTGATTCGGAAGACCTAGAAGATGATATAATACCCGAGGAAATTGTCAAAGAAGTAGAGAATTTTGAAAACAAACCAAAGTCTAATTTGGAGGAAACCGAGGCCGTTAACTTAGGGGATTCTGAAATAGTCAAAGAAACTTGCATAAGCATTCATCTATCATCGTTAGAGAAGGAAGAGTATATCAGGTTCCTAAAGGAATATGAGGATATTTTTGCATGGTCCTATGGCGATATGACTGGGTTAAGCACATCCATAGTAGCTCATAAGCTATCTTCCAATCCCACGTGTCCATCGGTAAAGCAGAAGCTCAGAAAGTTCAAGCCAGATATGAGTCTGAAGATAAAAGAGGAGGCCACCAAGCAAATCAAAGCCAAGGTTCTTCGAGTTATCGAATACCCAACCTGGTTAGCCAACAAAGTGCCGGTTTCAAAGAAAGATGGGAAAGTTAAAGTATGTGTCGATTACCGAGATCTGAACAGAGCAAGTCTTACGGATGATTTTTCATTGCCTAACATACACATATTGATTAACAACTGCACCAAACATGATCTCCAATCCTTTGTGGATTGCTTCACAGGATATCACCAGATCTGGATGGACGAAGAGGATGCCAAAAAGATAAACTTTATCACACTATAGGGAATACTTTATTACAAAATGAAGCCGTTTGGTTTGAAGAATGCTGGGGCCACCTACATGAGGGCCATGACGACTATGTTCCATGTCATGATACGCAAGGAAATATAGGTGTATGTGGATAATGTTACCATCAAATCCAAAAAGAGTTCGGATCACATAGCAGACCTGAAAAAGTTTTTCGACCGACTTTGAAAATACAATTTGAAGTTGAACCCCGCAAAATGTGCTTTCAGAGTCCCTGTTGGAAAGTTGCTAGATTTCATCATCAGCTGCCGAGGTATTGAGTTAGACTAGTCAAAAATGAAAATTATCCAGGACTTGCCACCGCCAAATAATAAAAGGATGTGAGGAGTTTTCTAGGATGCCTCAATTATAACAACCATTTTATAGCACAATCAACGATGATATGTGAGCCGATCTTCAACATGCTGAGGAATGATGATGCGACAAGCTGGTATGAAGAATGCCAGAAGGCCTTCGACAAAATCAAGGATATTTATCTAAATCGCCCGTGTTGGTCCTGCCAGAACCAGGAAGACCTCTATTGCTTTATATATCCATGTTGGATGGAGCCTTTGGCTGCGTTCTTGGACAACATGACAAAACTGGGAGGAAAGAGCAAGCGATATATTATCTGAGCAAGAAGTTTACACCTTACGAGGACCGGTATTCTCTGTTGGAGTGCACCTGTTGTGCTTTGACATGGATAGCCCAGAAGTTGAGACATTAATTCTGTGCGTACACTACATATCTCATATCAAGGATGGTTCCACTAAAATACATCTTTCAAAAACCCATGCCTACAGGTAAGTTAGCAAAGTGGCAGATATTGCTGAGTGAGTTCGACATCGTCTATGTGATTCAAAAGGAAGTCAAGGGGCAAGTGTTGGCTGATCACTTAGCGAAAAATCCCACAGATGTAGAATACAAGCCGTTGAAGACGTATTTTCCCGACTAGGAAGTGTTGTTTGTAGGAGAAGATATTAGTGAAGCATACGGCGATTGGAGGATGTTCTTCGACGGAGCAATAAATTTCAAGGGAGAGGGTATCATAGCTATTTTAGTATCAGAAGCCGGTCAACATTACCCGGTATCTGGAAAACTCAGGTTCCCGCGTACCAACAATATGTCAGAATATGAGGCCTGCATCTTGGGACTCAGGTTGGCCATCGACATGAACGTTTAGGAGTTGCTGGTAATTGGAGATTCTGATCTGTTGGTACACCAGGTACTAGAAGAATTGGCTGCCAAGAACACTAAAATATTGCCATACTTGCACTGTGTACAATAATTGATCAAGAGGTTCACTGATATTGTCAGGCCGGGTTCACTCAGCAAACCCATACAACCATAATACAAGGAAACAATCACATGTTGTCAGGCCGGGTAATATTTTGCCAAGGGATTCAAGTTTTGTGGTATGGACTTTTTGTAGTGTACAATATGTTTGGGAGTTGAAGAAATGATTTTGCAAAACATGGCATTTCTGTGGTCAATTATGCGACCGCATAACCATTTTGTGGGTTGCAGATATGCCGCTGAGTGAAGCAGAGAAATGAGCCAATTTTGGAGGTTGTTTTGCGGTCGGTTATGCGGTCGATTAATCATTTTGAAGGCCACACATCCGTCGTAGAAACAATATGACAAATATCGGAAGGAGGTTCTGCGGTCCATTATGCGACCGCAAAATTAATTTACGGACCACAGATCTATCGCAGATCTGCACAGAAGTGCCTAGTTCTAGAAGGCCATTACGCGGTCCATTTTGCGGACCGTAGAAGTGTTATGCGGTCGCATATGCGACCATAGATCTACGTCAGGGCTTAATTTTTCTAATTTTATAACCCGACCCCATTTCATTTTATCTAGCCATAGGGGGTCATTTTATAGGGATTATCTGATATTTTAGAGAGAGGGGAGAGCTATTCTAGAGAGAGAAGGAATCCCTAAGTTCTTGGTTCATCGAGATCTTTCTCAAGCCTTGGAATTTCATCAAAAGGAACTTGCTAGGGTTTCTAAAAGGTAAGAATTGCTTCCCCCAATTCTTCAATTCCGGATTTGGGTTGATTATGGCTGAGGATAATAGATTTATCACATGCATGAGCTAATAGGGATTGTGGGGAGGTTGTTGGGCAATCTTGGGTAGTTTCATTGTTGGATTGGTTGAGGGAAAGGTTGGGCCATCATTGTATCATCTCTTGCCATAAAAATTCCTCTAATCGTACTTGTAGTTCTCTCCCTTTCTATAGATTGACATCGTTAGGAGTGTCGGGACGTTATTGTTACACCATAAAAGGCTCTTCCGAGGTATGTTGGCTAAACTCCCTCAGTTGAGTCGAATTTCATGATGTCCTCTTATGTTTCAAGCGTGGTAGGCCTAAGCTCTTATTTTCTCATTATTTGGGTCATTCCTAGAATATTCAGTTATTCCAAATAAGCATGGTGTAAGAAATTATATGCTCAGAATGTGATTCAATTGCTCCTATCCATTATGCTCTCCCTCGGAAATATGTTCAAGTGTGATTTATATATCAAAATGTTATGACTTCAAATCATGTTTCAATGAATGTTACTATGCTAAAAATTGGAAAGGAAACTGAATGATCTTATTATCAATAACCTGTGATGCTGCTTGAAAGTGAAAGAAGCGAGTATGAGATGTAGAAATGTGGCCATCATGCCAAGAATGAGAATTACATTGTGGCCAATAGTGCCAACGAAATGAAAGAATGTGTGAAATATTATGAGATGAGTTTTGACTCCTTTATATAATAATGTCATTTATGTCCTATGATCACCCATGAAAAATACAAGTAAGTGACAGTATGAACATGAACTATGGCCGCTTGCCAAAATGATAATCATGAGTCATTGTTTGTTCTAATGGTTTCAACTATAGTTTGTATGCTTCTAAAATAATGAATGTAAATGACTTCGATGTTAAGTCAGCGAGAATCATGAACTTAGATAGTGACCTTAAGATGACAAGGAGGTATATAATAAGGTGGAAAAGAGACGTCCTATGCTAAATGATGATGAACTTTATGAAAAGAAATTGGGTCCATGCACCATTGAAATCTACTTAATGATTTTCCATGAATGTGTTGATATAATAAGCTGTGTTTCTCCATGATGAGTATGAACATGAAGTATTCCAATGATCTGGGAACTTACGACCTTATGGTAATGTTAATCATGTCGCGTGAGTGTAAATATGGCCGTGTGCATGATGGTATAATATGAATGAATCCTCTGGACGATTTATGAAACGCATAGGTGTATAATATGAATGAATCCTTATGGACAGTCTATGAAACGCATAGGCATACATTCTACCTAGGGATAAGCCCTTGTCTACGTGCATACATCCATGCATGGTTATTTCTCTGTCCATGTGCATCATATACGCTTATCTTTAATTAATATACATACATCACTGCATATGGTTCTCAGCTATGGACTGAGGTGATGGTACGAGGTTTTTGCTGTGTAGATATTATAACTGATCTGGCACGAGGTTTATGCCATGCGAATATTGTGATGTTATTATTAGTTTGGCACGAGGTTTCTACCGTGCAGATATTGTGAAATTGTTATTGATTTGGCATGGGGTTTCTATCGTGCGTATATAGTGATGTTGTTATTAATTACGCACGAGGTTTCTACGGTACATATATTGTGATATTGTTTTTATTTGGCACGAGTTCTATGTCGTGCGAATTGTGATGTGTCATTGATTTTGCACATGGTCTTTGCCGTGCAGACGATAATGTAATTAATTTGTCACAAGGTCTTTGTCGGGCGGTTGATATAATTATGGCACATGAGTTTCCCGTGCAGCGTGTGGATATGGATTCATCCTTCTATGGTCGCCCTCTCATGTTTCTCTCTTGATGGCGTACACATAGTTTGTGAACATTGAAATGGAACAAGGTCTTTCCTGTGCACATATGATGATATTGTTACTGTTATGGCATGAGGTATTTGCCGTGTAGCGTGTGGATATGGAACCATCCCCCTAGGGTCACCCTCTTATGTTTCTCTCTTGATGGTGTACACGCAGGTTATGAGAACTGATGAGTTTCGCGTTGATTGTGATATGGGATCCTATGTAATAAGTTATTGAGCATAAGGGTGGATGCTTTACATGCATTAGGCATATATATCATCTACTGTAATGACTCAGCCGGTCATTTTGAGAGTTATAGCTCCGATCCCCTTTTTATTGCTTTCCCCGTATCTGTTTCAGCGTATGTGACTTGCAGGGAGGTTTTGTTTTGGTCTTTTTGGGTGTTTTGGGACACTTAGTCCCTAAAGGGAAGTTTAAGTCTTAGGATTTTGTCCGTAGTTGGAACTGTGTGAAAATGACTCCAGAATGGAGTTTCGTAGGTTCCATTAGCTCCGTTGGGTAATTTTGGACTTAGGGGAGTGTTCGAATTGTGTTTGGAGGTCTGTAGCTCATTTAGGCTTGAAATGGCAAAAGTCGAATTTTTGGAGATTTTGACCGGTAGTAGACTTTTTGATATCGCGGTCGGTATCCGATTCCGGAAGTTGGAGTAGGTCCATAATGTTGAATATGACTTGTGTGTAAAATTTGGGATAAATCGGACGTGGTTTGATAGGTTTCGACATCGGTTGTAGAAATTTGAAGTTTCAAGTTCATTAAGTTTGAATTGGAGGGTGATTAGTATTTTTAGCATTCTTTGATATGATTTGACGGCTCGACTACGTCCGTATGGTGATTTAGGACTAGTTGGTATGTTTGGTTGATGTCCCGGGGGCCTCAGCTATTTTTCGAATGCTTCACGGATTGAGTTTTGGACTTATGCAATTGCTAAAGCTATCTGAGTTCTGGTGTTTTCGCACCTGCGGTAGGTAGACCGCAGGTGCGGGATCGCAAGTGCGGAGAGGAAAGCGCATAAGCGACAAAGGGAGGAGCTGCCAGGGGTAGCAGGTGCGAGGGAGGTGCCGCATCTGCGATGCCCGTAAGAGCGGAAGAAGACCGCAGAAGCGGACACGGGTCTGCAGGTGCGCACACGCAGGTGCGACCCTTTGATCGCAGAAGCGGACGCTAAGTTTTCAAGTGGAATCTGCACTTGCGATGGGAATTCCGTAGGTGCGGTGATGCAGGTGCGATTCTTGGCCTGCAGGTGCGAAATCGCTGGGCAGAAAAGGGCTAAGTGCGAGGGTTTGATTTCATTCTCCATTTTTGGACCTAGAGAACTCGGATTGAGGCGAAATTTTGAGGGATTTTCAGAGGAAGCTTGTGGGTAATGATTCTTAACTCTTTTATGGTTATATCTCATTTATCTATAGTTGATTCCACCCTTTAATTAAGGATTTGAGTTGGAAATTGGGTAAAAATGATAGAAACTTCCTAGACTAAGTTTTTGAGATTTTGAAGGTGATTTGAGGTCGGATTTGAGAAATTCTTATATGGTTGGACTCGTGAGTAAATTTGTGTTCGTATTGTGTGACTTTTACCCGATTCCAAGACATGGGCCCGGGGAGATTTTTTGGGCGATTTTCTAATTTCTCGCTTTAGCTTTGATTTCTTTAACTAGATTAGTTTCTTATAGTTATATTTATGATATGTAATTGATTTTGGCTTGATTTGGGCCATTCGGAGTCGGATATTCATGGAAAAAGCATTGTTACAGATTGATTTGAGCTTGGTTCGAGGTAAATGGCTTGCCTAACCTTGTGTGGGGGAAATCCCCTTAGGATTTGGTGTCGTTATGATATTTGAGTGCCGTGTACGCGAGGTGACGAGTGCGTACACGTACTATATGTGGAAAAAACCTGATTTTTACTAAGTAATACGCTATTTTCATCTTATCTGAGTATACAAGCATGTGTAGTTATCCTGTTAGTCTAGAATAGAATGTCTAGGAGTCCTAATTGCCTATTTGAACTCTTTGCAGCATGTTTAGTAAGTCCTGCTTCTTTCATGACTTGTACTTAGTCTAAATTGTAGGTTTCTTGCTGTAACCGTTATATTCATTTGTTTGAGTTGCGTATTTATTTTGGGACTACGGGACGGTATCCCGGGAGATCCCCCTACATATTTACTTTTGAGACTATGAGGCGGTTCCTCAGGAGTTCTCCCTACATATTTACTTTTGAGACTACGAGGCGGTTTCTCTGGAGTTCTTCCTGCATATTTACTTTTGACACTACGAGGCGGTTCCTTGAGAGTTCTCCCTGCATATTTACTTTTGAGACTACGAGGCGGTTCCTCGGGAGTTCTCCCTGCATATTTAATTTTGAGACTACGAGGCGGTACCTCGAGAGATCTCCTTACATTTGATTTTGGGACTACGAGACGGTATCTTAGGAGATCCTCTGCTATTTATCCCTGTGTTCCGCATTACTACTTTGCTATGTTCTCTTTGTTTAAATTCCAATCTCTTTTTATATTGTCATGTTCTCCTGCTTATTTATTATATACCAGTGGGCCTGACCTGACCTCATCACTACTCGACCGAGGTTAGGCTTGGCACTTACTGGATACAAATTGTGGTGTACTCATGCTACTCGTTTGCATATGTTTTCATGTGCAGATCCAGGTACTTCTTACCAGCCACATTATCATTGAGTCGAGACAGCTTTGGAGAATTCAAGGTACATTTTCCGCGTCCGCAGGCCTCGGTGTCCCTTTTTACTCTCCCCCATGTCCATTATGTTCTGTATTTCTTTTGTTAGACTCTGATGTATAGAGATATCAAGTTTCCTTCTGTAGTTTATGATTTACGATGTTCCGGGTTTTGGGAAACTGTGTACGTCTAGTGTTTTGGTTATTGTATATGCCGAGCGGCATTATTATTGGTTATTCAGTATCTAATACAGTTAGCTGTTTAGTTTTGCTTCCATTATTGATATTTCCGCAATCTGTTAGGCTTACCTAGTCATAGAGACTAGGTGTTGTCCTGACATGTCTCGAAGGGATGTTTGAGCCGGGCGAGGCTAGATTATTGGGTACGGACTTGGTTCAGGATGCCCTGGATAAAGTGAAGGTGATTCAGGATCGACTTCGCACAGCCTAGTCCATACAGAAGAGTTATGCGGACCGAAAGGTTTGCGATGTTGCATTCATGATTGGAGAGCGAGTCTTGCTCCGAGTTTCGCCTATGAAGGGCGTTATGTGGTTCGGGAAGAAGGGCAAGCTGAGCCCAAGGTTTATCAGCCCATTTGAGGTGTTGCGACGTGTTGGGGAGGTTGCTTATGAGCTTGCCTTGCCTCCCAATATTGCGGGGGTCTATCCAGTATTCCATGTTTCTATGCTCCAGAAGTATCATGGCGATCCGGCTCATGTGTTGGATTTCAGCTCAGTCCAGCTGGACAAAGATCTATCTTATGTCGAGGAGCCAGTGGCTATTTTGGACAGGCAGGTTCAAAAGCTGAGGTCAAAGCATATTGCTTCTGTGAGGGTTCAGTGGAGGGGTCAATCGGTCAAGGAGCCGACTTGGGAGACCGAAAAGGATATGCGCAGCCGTTATCCTTATCTTTTTACCACTTCAGCTATGTCTCTGTACTCGTTCGAGGACGAACGATTGTTTTAAGAGGGGGAGGATGTAATGACCCGGCCGGTCGATTTGAGAGTTATAGCCCCGATCCCCTATTTACTGCGATCCTCGTATCTGTTTCAGCTTATGTGACTTGCCGGGAGGTTTTGTTTTGGGTTTTGGGACACTTAGCCCCTAAATGGAAGTTTAAGTCTTAGGATTTTATCCGTAGTCGGAACTGTGTGAAGATGACTCCGGAATAGAGTTTCGTCGGTTTCGTTAGCTCCGTTGGGTAATTTTGGACTTAGGGGCGTGTCCGGATTGTGTTTTGGAGGTCTGTAGCTCATTTAGGCTTGAAATGGCGAAAGTCAAATTTTTGGAGATTTTGACCGGTAGTGGACTTTTTGATATCAGGGTCGGAATCTGATTCCGGAAGTTGGAGTAGGTCCGTAATGTTGAATATGACTTGTGTGCAAAATTTGGAGTCAATCGGACGTGGTTTGATAGGTTTCGGGATCAGTGAGGGTTATTCGTGTTTTTAGCATTGTTTGATATGATTTGAGGGCTTGACTAAGTCCGTATGGTGATTTAGTACTAGTTGGTATGTTTGATTGAGGTCCCGGGGGTCTCGGGTGTGTTTCGGATGCTTAACAGATTGCGTTTTGGACTTATGCAATTGCTGAAGCTATCTGAGTTCTGGTGTTTTCGCACTTGCGGTGGGGAGACCGCAGGTGTGGGATCGCAAGTGCGGAGAGGCAAGCGCAGAAGCGGAAAGGAGAGGAGCTGCCTGGGGTCGTAGGTGCGAGGGAGGTGCCGCATCTGCGATGCCCGCAGAAGCGCTCAACGACCCGTAGGAGCGGAAGGAGACCGCAGAAGCGGACATGGGTCCACAGGCACGACCCTTTGATCGGAGAAGCGGACACTGAGTTTTAAAGTAGAATCCGCACCTGCGATGGGAATTCTACAGGTGCGGTGATGCAGATGCGATTCTTGGCCCGCAGGTGCGAAATCGCTGGGTAGAAAAGGGCTAAGTATGAGGGTTTGATTTCATTCTCCATTTTTGGACCTAGAGAGCTCAGATTGAGGCGACATTTCAAGGGATTTTCAGAGGAAGCTTGTGGGTAACGATTCTTAACTCTTTTATGGTTATATCTCATTTATCTATAGTTGATTCCACCCTTTAATTAAGGATTTGAGTTGGAAATTGGGTAAAAATGGTAGAAACTTCCTAGACTAAGTTTTTGAGATTTGGAATGCGATTTGAGGTCGGTTTTGAGAAATTCTTGTATGGTTGGACTCGTGAGTGAATGGGTGTTCGTATTTTGTGATTATCCACTTCCGAGACGTGGTCTCGGGGAGACTCTTTGGGTCGATTTTCTAATTTCTCGTTTTAGCTTTGATTTCATTAACTAGATTAGTTTCTTATAGTTATATTTACAATATGCAATTTATTTTTGCTAGATTTCGAGGTAAGTGGCTTGCCTAACCTTGTGTGGGGGAAATCTCCTTAGGATTTGGTGTCATTATGATATGTGAGCGCCGTGTACGCGAGGTGACGAGTGCGTACACGGACTATTTGTGGAAATAAACCTGATTTTTACTGATATCTGAGTATACTAGCATGTGTAGTTATCCTGTTAGCCTAGAATAGGATGTCTACGTGTCATAATTGCCTATTTGAACTCTTTGCAGCATGTTTAGTAAGTCCTGCTTCTTTCTTGACTTGTACTTAGTCTAAATTGTAGGTTTCTTGCTGTAACTGTTATATTCATTTGTTTGAGTTGCGTATTTATTTTGGGACTACGGGACAGTATCCTGGGAGATCCCCCTGCATATTTACTTTTGAGACTACGAGGTGGTTCCTCAGGAGTTCTCCCTACATATTTACTTTTGAGACTACGAGGCGGTTCCTCTGGAGTTCTCCTTGCATATTTACTTTTGAGACTACGAGGCGGTTCCTCGGGAGTTCTCCCTGCATATTTACTTTTGAGACTACGAGACAGTTCCTCGGGAGTTCTCCCTGCATATTCAATTTTGATACTACGAGGTGGTACCTCGGGAGATCTACTTGTATTTTATTTTGGGACTATGAGACGGTATCTTAGGAGATCCCCTACTGTTTATCCCTGTGTTCCGCGTTGCTACTTTGCTATGTTCTCTTTGTTTAAATTCCAGTCTCTTGTTATATTGTTATATTCTCCTGCTTATTTTTTATATACTAGTGGGCCTGACCTGACCTCGTCACTACTCGACCGAGGTTAGGCTTGACACTTACTGGGTACCAATTGTGGTGTACTCATGCTACTCTTCTACACATGTTTTCACGTGTAGTTCCAGGCACTTCTTACCATCCGCATTATCAGTGTGTCAAGACAGCTTTGGAGACTTCAAGGTACATCTGCCGCGTTCGCAGACCTCAGAGTCCCTTTTTACTCTACCCCATGTCCATTATCTTATGTATTTCTTTTGTTAGAATATTATGTATAGAGATACTAGGTTTCCTTATGTAGTTTGTGATTCACGATGTTCTGAGTTTTGGGAAACTGTGTACGTCTAGTGTTTTAGTTATTGTATATGTCGAGCGGCATTATTATTGGTTATTCAGTATCTAATGCAGTTAGTTGTTTAGTTTTGCTTCCATTATTGATATTTACGCAATTTGTTAGGCTTACCTAGTCGTAGAGACTAGGTGCCATCATGACATATCTCAGAGGGATGTTTGGGTCGTGATATCTACATATGCTAGTTGAGGCATTTTACATATATACAAGACTTAGTTAGTTGTTTGACATCTAGTGAGTGTCGAATTGTGTAATGACCAACCGGTCGTTTTGTGTTTTTAAGCATCGTTCCCCTATATGATTCTTCCCGTATGTGTATTTGTTATTATGTGACTTTCAGGGATGGCTGGTTTGGTTTCAAGAAGGTTTTGGAATGAATTGGAAAACTTAGTTGCATGGTTGGAAGCTTAAGTTATAAGAGTTGATCAAGGTCTGACTTTTGTGTAAACAACCTCGGATTGGTAATTTGATAGTCCCAATAGGTTCGTGATGATATTTGATTTAGTCATATGTCTGGATTTAGATTTGGAGCTTCCTAGGTGTTACACCCGTACTTTCATGTTGGAATACGTCTTATGTGAATTAATATAAACCAGAGAGTTTAAGGATCTTTACGAAGATAATGATGAGTTAACACAGGTGTTACAGATGTATCATGAGGGTTGGAGGCTAAACGAAACAAAGATGTTATAAATCGTACTTTCGGGATAAAACTAGGAGTGCTCAATATGCCAAGGAGATCGCCTTTAAGGTACTTGAATTATATAATATTCATATGTTAAGTTTTAAAGTCAAACCGAGTTGTAAAACAAAAGTCGACAAAAGTTGTCACAAGATACGTTCATAATCTTACTGAAATTTGGGTTTAATGTCATTGAGTTGTTCTTCAAATATACTTGGTTTCACGGGGTGATCCCCCTCAACAAATTAAAGATCTATGAGTCTAGTTTCCAACGCATTAAATCATTTGTAGATACGACATCTGAATAGTGAGATATTTATGTTTTTGCGAGACTACGCAGGCAGCCCCTATGGGACCCACCTAGGTGGTGAAAGCTTATCCTTTTTGTTATAAAAACGGGGGAAGCCCTTTTATCTCTCAATTTTCGACCAGAGAACACTCCATATCTCTCCAAAGGTTCTCTAAGAGCTCTCAAAGGTTTAATGGTGATTTCTAAGGTAAACCACCTAAATCTAACATCAAGAACCCCGTACAGCTAGCATAAAGCGCTTCTATAATGTTATTGTCGTATTAAGGGTCTTTTAATTACGTTTTAGGGCTGCTCTTTGGTCATATTTCGATCGTACTTCACCCCCACAATCTATCAAGGTTACCTAACAGTTCCATAAGGGTTTGAAAGCTAATCCAAGTGATTACATCTTATTTTGGCCATAAAAAGTTAGTTCTAGTGAAGAACAACACTTGTTTCAGGTTGTGTTGTCATTGAGGATTGTTGTGAGCTGTGTTTGGCTGAAATTTCAAGTGGTTCCTACTAGGTTAGGTATGCATAATACTCTGCTACCTGTGTTTGAAGTTGTTTGTATGTTGGTTGCATTATTTGAGCAAGTTGAAAGGGTTGTTCCCATGAACTTTTAATGGTTGGAAACCTTGGCAAATGACTTGTTTATGATGTTATTATTATGATTAATTCTCTACATGTTGAACTTGTTGTTGGTATTGTGAATAAGAAGAAAAAGGACAACATAACATTAGAAAGTTGTACTTGTTGTTGTTTGAATGTTGGGCAGTTTCAGGGTGAATTAGGAGATGAATAGGAGGTTAGAATTCCTCCAATTGTACTTAATATCCTGCTGAAATTGTTGTTAAGTTAATGAATGATTGACTTTGGGGTTAAAGGGTTCAAAAGGGATTAAACCTGAGCTTGCCGCTCATCGTGTTAATTCGTAGATTCGTTAGTGATGTATTATGCCCTAGATATGTGTAGATTGAAGTATATTGTCACACCCCATCCATGGTAGGGGCAACCGGCATACGACGCCTGAATGTCCGTGCGAACCGACGCCCATGCTTATATTATACCCCTTTTAACATTAAATTTTGGCCAACAAGGCCTCCAAGTAATAGTGCCAAAATTTATCATGTACACTTCTGGCTGTGGAAAATACTTTATCATTGATATATTTACATATACACATATACATTCGTTTCCATCCGAGTCACAACCATTATTTACATACAACCAAACTCTAGTCTACAAGTCTCTAAGAGTACCATAAGGATTAAACATATCCATAACTTGGTAGGGACCCACCATACCAAAAATATTTAGACCATGTGCCTTAGTACCTATTGACTTTGAACAGCTACTCCGAATGAGTGGAGAGCAATGACCAATCAGCCGGAACAGCACCCTACTGGGGAGGGACGTACCGGGTCTATCTGTATCTGTGGTCTTGAACACAGTGCCCAAAGATAAGGGGCGTCAGTACGAAAGATGTATCGAGTACGTAAAATGAATAACATGCATAAATCAACGACATAACTTAAGATGTAGAAATACACAAGCTTAACCTGGATATCGTGGACATGCCACCGGGGGGCGCACGCTGCTATAATCATGAAACATGAATGCATGAAACATTTAGTAAAACCAAGGCTCTCTTTGGGGCAATACATTAATTACAATATACATATATATTCGGCCACTCTTAGGGGCATATCATCACATTGCACTCCATACCCGGCCTCATAGAGGACTTGGTCGTACCCGGCCTCATGAGATCTCGAAAGTACCCGGCATCAATAGGACTCGACGTAGTCGACCCATGAGGACTCGATAGCCACACATCATACATCACTCTATACCCGGCCTTGTCGCGTCCCATTTTCTCACGAAAGCGGGTTTCGACATGTGACAACTCTTTTAAATGGGTACTAAAAGAGAAGAGTCTCCACCTAACAGTTTAAGGTGCGTTAGGGCACCTATTTGGAAATAACTCTGTTTAACTAATCTATGTCACTAAACATCGGGTAAAGGATCAAATTACCTCAAAGAGGTGTTAGGCACTCTTTGAGGTCCACAACTGTGGGTTCCGACCGAAGTTTACGCTATGTGGGATTATCGGATTATAATTATCCTATGTGATCGCGTAAGTGAGGGAAGACAAAGAATTTAAAAGTTCTACTATGATGTAAATAAGTGTAAATAAAATTGTGCAAGAATTAAATTATAAATAATCAGTACAAGTCTTTGGAGGTTACAAGATAACACTTAATTGTTCTAAATTCTAGAGATGAAGTGCTAACAATAAACATATAAAGGAGGGGGTCCTAAGTGTTTAGCCTAAAGGATCACCTCGTGCAACATAAATAATACTTCGCAACTCCCTTAGGGTAGGGGTTGCTCATAATATTCAGCGAGCACCTATCATCTCCTGCTACCCGATTACTATGTTAAAGTTGTTTACTAAAACGTTCTAATTCAATTCTAGATCATGTCCTATGTGTGCGCTACTCGTCCCATGCCTATGGTCTAGGAGGCTTTAGACCTACTATTTGGGTGGTTCTAGACTTTACTTAGGATGCTCAAAAATGACAAAACTAAGCGCATATTCAAAACATATAGGACTACACATAAAGACAATAGATGGCCCAAGTTAGCCTCCACACATAAGCAACAAATGCACGCGGGCAGATTCTTATATTAGGCATCGTCAATTTCAGAATTAAGGTTCATTAGAGTCGTGAAGTCCTATAGGCATGACTTCTATGTGATTCTGATTACAAGCATCATACATGCAGTGTTGTTGGTTTAGACTAACGAATTTGCAAATTATAGGTATTACAAACCCTATAGGCATGATCTCTTAATTGTTTGCGTAATGAGGCAGCAAAACAGATAGAGAATTCAAAATTACCTGCGTTTGATTTTGTAGAGATGCTTCTTAGGCGAGTAGCAATATCTTATAGGCAGAATTTCTAACAGTTGGCATTTGAACTTGATTTTATCATACTTATTCCTATAGGCATGTCATCTAGGTGGGGCAGTATAATAAAAGCAACAAAAGCAGTCGATTAATTAATTAAAACCCTATAGTCATGATATCTAGATGAGCATCAGCGAAGGCATGTATTATTGCATCCTATAGGCATGCTGTCAAGTAATTAACAAGTAGTTATTGGCGTTTGATTCCTATAGACATACTATCTAATAGCGTATAACATTAGGCATGGAAACGGGTATAGCAATTACTCAAACCAACATGCTTTGAACAGTGTACATGTATTAAACAAATTAAGCGATTTGTGTGATTCCTATAGGCATGACTTCTATTAGTGTGTAGAAATAGAGCATGTCAGACAAAATAACAAATCAAGCATGTAGACACTATAAGCATATTTTCTACCCCTTTATGCGAAATATAGAATATACTCATTCCCCCAATTTCACTAACTCCCCAATTGTTTGTTTATAAATTATTATAGGCCAAGATAATGAGTACAAGTATAATTATTACACAGAGAATAACTGCAAGCCTGAGAATAGGCCCAAAAAAAAGTAACCCAACACTGACTGGGCCTTCAACAACCTCACTCTTCACACAACCAGAGACCCAAATATCAGGCTTAGCAGAACAATAGAGTATGCCCGAATTCGGCACCCAGGTCCAACAATATATATGGCCTAATACCAGGCCCAAGATGCATGACTTACTTAACCCAACTGATGCCAGACTTAACCCAACTGATGCCAGGCTTAGCAGAACTATAGAGTATGCCTGAATCCGGCACCCAGGTCCAACAATATATATGGCCCAATACCAGGCCCAAGATGCATTACTTACTTAACCCAACTAATGCCAGACTTAACCATGCAAGTCACAACTACTCAGGGAATTAATTAATGTTGTATCTAATAACAGTTCCAACAAAAGTAACATAACATAAGACAATACTTAGTTGAACATAAGACAATTTTAACATGCTGAGTATTAGTCAATACCAGAATAACTTATGGTAAACAAACAACTTGTCGACTTTCAGATCAATAGGACAGGAAAGCATCAAACATTGTGCTAGTTTGCCACATACAAGAGAAAATGCTAGATATGAGATTTATCCTAAGGTCTCCAGTGATATCGAAGAGCACATTATTTCACAAGTCAAAAAGCATACACTAGAATTACAAATAGCATGGAAACAAGTCTTAACTAACAATACAACCCATGAAACATAGCAGGTTAGGCATGAATGACTCAATAAGGTCTGGAACATATGAGTTGGTTTTCATAATAATCCAGAAAAAAAAAAGAGACAAACTCAGGGCAAGCATCAGGTATCAACATAGACACGGTAGGCTAAACAAGTTTAAGAGAATCGGAAGTCTTTTATGCTAAACACATGTGATAGGCATACACCATAATTAGAACATAGGCAAGTTAAAATGCTAAGAGTAAAGAGTCACACGAATACGTTAGAGCAAACAAGGCTACAAACAAGATGGAATAGTAGGACATTGATTCATAGAAGTTTCAGTGACACAAAGCATAAATACGAATGAAAGAGAATGAAATTTCTAAGGAAAAGAGACTTACCAGTTGCAAATTAACAAACACGCAAAATAAGAAGAACAATCTTAGTAGTACTCCAATCGTCAATAGTAAAAAGAGCAGCATAATCCCAAAATCCCAGTGCGTCAGAGTTCCCAAGGGTTTTAAGCGAACCCCGGGCAGTGCTTGCACGGCGAAGCGAGTAACAATTAAATTTTGGTGGCCTTGGCTTTCAGCCGGCCAAGGTCTAAAGTTTAGAATAGTAGAATGAGTGAGAGTGAGAGAGTAATAACAGTAGTTCAGTAATAATCGTTAAGCCTTAGAAGGGGAACCGGGAAGGGGGTTTATATAGTAGCAAGCTTGGACGAACAAACAATAAACTATAATCAATCAACTCAAAAAAAGGAAAGAATATATCCCATGCATGCTCAAAATAATAGAAGAAGTAAGAACTCTGAACCCTAGTTGGAATCGAATTTAGGAAAAATTGTTCACAAGCCCCCAATCACGACAGAATCACCAGAAACATACCATATACAAGAGAGATTTTCTCTTTTTAAGTGTGTATAACTACAATCGCACCCAAAACCATAGAATCAAAGCCAGATATGTGAGAATCAAACTTGCCATAAGTATAAAAGTTACTAAAAATGAGTGATTATAGCATAAAAGGTAAGTAGAATCTAGTATGAACGCGTACACGAAAGGAGTAAGATAGAATCTCCATGGTCGGCTAGGGTTTAGTATGGGAGCGGAGAGATGAGAGAATACCGAGGTGGTTGGGCAGGGGAAAGAGGTCTCTAGGGTTTGGGCGAGGGTTATAAAGAGAGGGAAAGGGCTGTTATGGGTCGTTGATCTTAAAATGGGTTGTTGATCTTAAAATGGGCCGTTGATCATTTAAGATCAATGGCCAGGATCGAAAGGGAAGCGGGGCGGGTCATGAGATGGGTGGCGACCGGGTTAAATGAAGAGGTCATTTTATTTGGGCTGCTGAAGGGTTAAATGGAATGGGCTAAGTGCCTTGGGACTGTTTTTGGTGCGAAATTAGCCCTATATTGGGCTATAAATTAAAGACACAAAATCTGTTAAAATAATTTATAAAATGTAATTAATAAATAATAAAAATATTACTTATGCAGTAAAAATTAAAAATAATAGCTTAACATTATAAGCATATAAACATTCTATTTTAGCATAAATAATATAATAAATATAATTATGTATAGAATGTAGGCTATTATTACAAAAATTGTGTAAATTGCTCGAAAATACAAATGTAATTTTATGAAATGAAGAAAAATGTTATAAAATATACATGTGGGTGTAAATAATAAATTTTGGTGATTAAATCATCCCAAAATAATTTGAGGGGATAACTAATAAATATTTGAACAATTTAAATGCAAGAAAATCAGTTTTAAAGCTCTAACAATTACACAAAGTTATAGAAAACACTTATATGATTCTGGTAAATTGGGTAACAATGCAAAATAATATTTTTAAGGTATATGGAATACTTTATAAAATGTGAGGAAAAAATTGGGTCTCAACAATTGCCCCTCTTTATCCAGGAATGATGAAAGATTTGTCGGAAAAAGAAAATGATGACCAATTGTATCCAAAATGAGTGAGGATGATGTTTTTTTTGAAAAATAAATGGGGGCCGAACCCTGGTTCTTGAGTTGCCTACATATCCCTGGTGTTACGGGAATCAGGTCGTGTGTAGTTCTAGATCCAACGTCGAACGAAACCGATGGAGTTGTTATAAGACTGGTCTTGTGTTTCGAAAAAGGATCTCTTGGATAAGATAGTGTCATGAGTAACAGGTGATTTTTGTTGAAGTTATGAATGCAAATTTGAATGTTACGGGTATTCTAGATAAATGTTTGGGTGGTTATGGAACACAGAGTAATCAATTGCTGGTCATTGGTTACGTTTTGAGATAATCAACGAATGTCAACATTGTGAATAGAAACCGGAGCGAGAATTGCTCCCGTTTGTAGAATGATTACCTCCCGAGTTACCTGCAAAAGTTAAAACATGATGCACACAAATAAATATAGTTATTGTAGAAATTTAGACATGATGCAAATTCCCTTGGGATAATAAGAGTTGTCTTTGGACGATAAAGATGATGTCCTTAGACCATGACGTCCTGGGCCATAAAGCGTATGACAAGGGATTCGCAGGCCATGAAATGCTATCCTCGCGCCATGAGGATGGTGCCTATGGAATATGACGCCTTTGAATAATGATATGCAATTTCGAGAGATCCTCATGTCATGGCATGATGTCTTCGGGCTTTGAGGATGATGCCTTCAGACTATGACGCCTTCGGACAATGTGGTGATGTTCAGCCCATGAAATGCAAAGATGCGGCAATATCGATCATTTGATAGAGGGAACATGTGATGCTTAGTCTTATGCGAGAGTGAGTCAAGGCAATGCTTAGCCTTGTATGTGATGAGGGCAGCGCTTAGCCCTATGTAGAGTAAGGAAATGTTTAGCCTTATGTGATAATGGAGGCAATGCTTAGCCTCATGGAGAGAATGCTTAGTCAATGGAAGTGTTTAGACTTATGCAGCAATGGAGGCAATGTTTAGCTGCATGCAATGTAATGGAGACAGTGTTTAGTCTTATGCAAAGAAAGGCAATGTTTAGCCTTATGCAATAGTGGAGGCAATGCTTATCCTCATGCAATGTGATGGAGACAATACATAGTCTCATGCAAAAAAGGCGGTGTTTAGCCTTATGTAATAGTGGAGGCAATGCATAGCCTCAGGCAATGTAATGTAGACAGTGTTTAGTCTTATGCAAAGAAAGGCTGTGTTTAGACTTATGCAATAATGGAGGCAATGCTTAGCCTCATGCAGATGTAACAGAGACAGTGCTTAGTCTCATGCAAAGAAAGGCAGTGTTTAGCCTTATGTAATAATGGAGGCAATGCTTAGCCTCATGCAATGAATGAGGGCAGTGCTTAGCCTTATGCAGAGAAAGGCAGTACTTAGCCTTATGCAACGATGATGGCAGTGCTTAGCCATGTGCAATAATGGAAGCAATGTTTAGCCCTATGCAGAGAAAGCAACGATTAAATGTGAGAGGGAAAGTGATCCTTAACTTGACGCGTTTGTGCTTGGTGACTTCTGTCAGTGCAAATAGCATTCGTGTTATGTATTTGTGGACACGCTTGTCATGTCTGTTATGGCTGCATCCAAAGAAATATTGTGAGTTTTTGGGGGGAAAGGATGGTCCGTGCCTTTGATTCCTCATTTCAACTTTGCTCCTCGTCTTCAGCCTTTTTCGAGTCACCCTGGGTAACATCTGGCTACTACAGAAAATGAAATTTTCGAAAATATGCATTTGTGATAAATCATTTGTAAAAAATGCAGTTGTTTAAAATATGTAATGAGACATAAAACAAATAATTTTGTCGAATCGGAGGCTGTGACACATTTCGAGACATTGCAACCTTCTCAACATAGAATTTTGAGGACCCTGCTCAAAATTCTTCCCCAGTTTAAACACATACTGCCGGCAATGCATCTCTTGGCGTTCCTTAACATAATGAGAATGACAAAACTAAAAATCTTGCCCCGGTTCCTGACCAAACCCACAGGGCTGCCTACGTATCCCCTTATAAATGGGAATCAGGTTAGGCGTAGTTCAGGTTACATCAAAAGAAAGTGCAAACATAATCTCAAACATAATATCTCTTGACTACGTTCGGATTGATAGGTTTTGGCCATATTTCTCTATCCATCTCTGCAAGTATAAGCGCTCTTCCTATCAGTACTCGGTGAACCATGTAAGGGCCTTGCCAATTAGGTGAGAATTTCCCTTTTGCTTCGTCGTGATACGGGAAGATCCATTTCAACACCAATTTCCCCGGTGTGAATTGCCTCGATCTAACCTTTTTATTGATAGCCCTTGCCATTCTATTTTGGTATATTTGACCGTGACACACTACATTCATCCTCTTACCGTCAATGAGAGCTAGTTTCGCATACCGGCTCAGTATTGATTTCTCATCGCTGAGCTCGGACTCCTGTATGATTCTTAGGGAATAAATCTCCACCTCGGCAGGTATAACAACTTCAGTACCGTAGACCACTAAATAGAGGGTTGCCCTAGTTGACTTACAAACTATGGTGCGGTACCCGAGCTAAGCAAATGGTAACTTCTCATGCCATTGCTTGTAGTTGTCTACCATCTTCCTTAATATCTTCTTGATGTTCTTATTGGCTGCTTCCACTGCTCCATTCATCTGCGGCATGTATGTTGTAGAATTACGGTGCTTGATCTTGAATGTTTCACACATGGATTTCATTAGATCACTGTTAATATTGGCGGCGTTGTAGATAATGATTCACTCAGGTATTCCAAATCGACAAACAATGCAATCTCGAATGAAATCTGCTATGACCTTCGTAGTTACTACTTTATAGGGAGCGGCTTCGACCCATTTTGTGAAGTAATCTATAGACACCAAAATGAACCCGTGTCTGTTTGAAGCAGCGTGTTCAATTGGTCTGATGACATCCATGCCCCAGGCAGAGAACGACAGGGTGAACTTGTTGCATTGAGTTCATTGGGTGGCACCCGTAACATATCATCATGTACCTGACATTGGTGGCACTTCTATACATATTTGATGCAGTCTATCTCCATAGTCATCCAAAAATACCCTGCCCTCAATATCGTCTTGGCTATAATGAACCTATTCATGTGGGGTCCGCAGGTTCCGGCGTGTATTTCTTCAAGCAATCTTGATGCCTCCTTGGCATCAACACATCGCAACAATCCTATGTTAGGAGTTCTTCTATACTGAATCCCTACGCTCTGAAAGAAGTGGTTGGCAAATCTTCGAAGTGTGCGCTTCTGAGTGTGTGTACCATTTTCTAGATATTCTCATTTCTCCAAATACTCCTTGATATTTGGAGATTCATAAGCTGGCTGCTTATGAACCTCTATCGGGATAGGTTCAATGAAATTCTTGTCTGGATGTTGTATCATGGAAGACAAGGTAGCCAATGCATCTGCGAACTCTTTCTGAATCCTCGGAACCTGTTTGAATTCTATCTTTGTGAACCTCTTGATCAAGTCTAGTACACAATGCAAATATGGCAATATTTTGTTGTTCTTGGTAGCCCATTATCCAAGTACTTGATGTATCAGCAGATCTGAATCTTCAATTACCAACAACTCCTGAAAATTCATGTCGATGGCCAATCTGAGTCCTAAGATGCAAGCCTCATATTATGCCATATTATTGGTGCATGGGAACATGATCTTGGCAGACACAGGGTATTGTTGACCGGTTTTTGATATAAAATAGTTCCGATACCCACTCTTTTGAAATTTGCAGCTCCGTCGAAAACCATCCTCAACCTGTCATATATTTCGGCAATATCTTCCCCTACAAATGATACTTCCTCGTCAGGAAAATACGTCTTCAATGGTTCATACTCTCCGTCTAAGGGGTTCTCTGCTAGGTGATCGTCTAATGCTTGCCTCTTGACCGCCTTCTGCGTCACATAGATGATGTCGAAGTGACTTAACAATATATTCCACTTTGCTAACTTACCCATAGGCATGGGTTTCTGAAAGATGTATTTTAGTGGACCCATCCTCGATATGGGATATGTAGTGTATGCACAGAAGTAGTGCCTTTCTTGGCTATCCATGTCAAGGCACAACAGGTGCGTTCCAACAAAGAGTACCGGGGTTCGTAAGTTCTGAACTTCTTACTCGGATAATATATCGCCTGCTCTTTTCTCCCAGTTTCATCGTGTTGCCCCAGGACGCAGCCAAAAACTCCATCCAACATGGATAAGTACAACAGTAAAGGCCTTCCTGGCTCTAGTGGGACCAACACGAGCGGCTTAGACAAGTACTCCTTGATTTTGTCGAAAGCCCTTTGACATTCTTTGATCCAGCTCGTCGCAACATCGTTTCTCAGCATTTTGATGATTGTTTCACATATCACCGTTGACTGTGTTATAAAATGGCTGATGTAATTAAGGTATCCTAGAAAACTCATCACATCCTTCTTGTTCTTTGGCGGTGGCAAGTCCTGAATAGCTTTGATTTTTGACAAGTCTAGCTCAATACCACGACGACTAACGATGAAACCCAAAAATTTCCCAGCAGGGACTCCGAAAGCATATTTTGTAGGATTTAGATTTAGATTGTACTTTAGAAGCCGGTCAAAAAACTTCCTCAGGTCTGTTATGTGATCCAGACTTTTATTCAGTTTGATAATAATGTCATCTACGTACACCTCTATCTCCTTGTGTATCATATCATGTAAAAGAGTATTCATGGACCTCATATAGGTAGCCCCAGCGTTCTTCAGACCAAATGGCATCATTTTGTAACAATATATCTCCCATGGCATGATGAAGGCTATTTTTTCGGCGTCCTCTTCGTCCATCCAAATCTGGTTGTATCTTGCGAAGCAATCCACAAAAGATTGGAGTTCATGCTTGGCGTAGTTGTCGATCAGTACGTGTATGTTAGGTAATGGGAAATCATCTTTAGGACTTGCTCCGTTCAATTATCGATAGTCAACACACACTTTGACTTTCTCATCCTTCTTTGGAACTAGCACAATGTTGGCTAGCCAGGTTGGGTACTCGACCACTCGAAAGACCTTGGCTTTGATTTGTATGGTAACCTCTTCCTTTAACTTTAGACTCATATCTAGCTTGAATTTCCTGAGCTTTTGCTTTTCCGGCGGACACATGGGGTTGTTAGGTAGCTTGTGAGCTACTATGGACGTGCTTAACCTAGTCATGTCGTCGTAGGAACATGCGAAAATATCCTCATATTCCTTTAGGAATCTGATGTACTTTTCCTTCTCTAATGGCGGTAGATGAATGCTAATGCGAGTTTCTTTGACTGTTTCAGAATCCTTTAAGTTAACTGCCTCAGTTTCTTCCATATTGGACTTTGGTCTGTTCTCAAAATTCTCAACCTCTTTGACAATTTCCTTAGGTATTATCCAAATCTTCCGAATCACTTTCCTTATGTTGCATTGTCTCATTACATGTCACAATCATAGGTTTATCAGGATATGTAATAATTACGCTGAAAAAGAATGTAGAAAGATAATAATAAATAAAAGAAAAGCAATAATGCATTAATAACATAAAATTGTAAACAAGTATGACTCGATGTTTCGATTAATTATTTAAAAAAAAAAACGCTTAAAATATCTTAAATGCCCAAAAACAATTTTAGAATAAATCATGCTAATTCTGCCAAGGCTACCCAGGTACTCGGCGAGCCCGGGATGGTGCAACAGTCCATTTCCTGAGAACATCTCCTTCTCCCATTGTCTGAATGGTAAGGTCTTCCTCCTCCTCCTCCTCTAAAGATCACACTGCAGTCCATTTCTTCTTGGTCCAAAAACAGCTTCCTCATACTGGCCAAAATCTCGTCTTCCTCGGATCCCAAATTACAGCAGTCTGGCAGAATGTCTGGATAGCGGCTGTATGGGTTGTTCCAATGGATAGTAAGCGACACGCCATGGCAGTATCCAATCCTTATATTCTTGCATGCTACATTCATACCCGTGGCCAAAGGTTGTGCCATGATATTGTGGTTATATTGGTTCTGTGAACCCTTGAAGTTTTGGGCCAAGACCCTTGCATGGTTCATATCTCAACCACATCAGTATGCTCTCTATATTATTCCTCCACCATCGACCCTTCTCAATTGCGTTTACTCGCTCAATGCGGTGGTATGTTTCTCCTCCCAATTTCCTCCTGTTCTCGATCGCTGCCATAATTTTGTTGGTGTAGATAGGGTTACTTCCATCTCCGTGAATAATCACCTCTTGATGATTCCACTCAAACTTCACAGCATGGTGCATAGTAGGAGCGACTGCTCCAGCTGCGTGTATCCATGGTCGTCCCAATAACAAGTTGTAGGTGTCGGATATGTCTAGTACTTGGAATTCGACATCGAACCAGGTCGAGCCCATCTGTAGGCCAAGGTTGATTTCTCTGATAGTGGTTGTTTGAGATCTATCGAAAGCCTTCACATTCCTGCTTCCCATTCGTATCGTATGTAGTCCTATACCCAGTCTTTTTAGAGTAGTTAGCGGGCACATGTTCAAGATCAAACCCCCATCTATCAGAACCCTGGCAATGAACTTGTCTTCACATTGCACAATGATGTGCAATGCTTTATTGTGACTCAACCCTTCTGGAGGTCGCTCGCCTTTGTGGAAAGTAATATTATGACTCTCCAGTACCTGCCCTACCATGTCATGTCCCAAACCACAGGGCCGCAACGGGCGTCCGGTGCCTTACTCAACCGAGTACCAATATAACATATCTTTATTATTATACCATCATGGGTAAGTGGGCCAGAAGGGCCGTCATGAGATAACCAAAATAAAACATAAGGGAATACTCGACATAGGAAGACCCAACATGATATACAAACTTATACATATGATATACATGCCTATAAGGCTGACATGACCCTTTGTACACTCAAACCATAGGCCGACAAGTCCATACAAGTATCCATATACATGACCTCTATCTATAAGCCTCTAAGAGTATATAAATGTCATAAAGGTTGGTACAGGGCCCCGCCATACCAATCATTACATGTCCAACGCATACTGACCAAATAGGCAACTCCGGAGGAAGTGGAGTGCGCCAACACCTTCTGATGAGCTGATAGCCTACTAGGAAAAGTATCATCCTATCTATCGGGATCTGCGAGCATGAAATGCAGCATCCCCATGAAAAAGGGACATTAGTACGAATAACGTACCGAGTATGTAAGGTATGAAAAGCAGTATATAAAAGACACGAAAGAAACATGGAGTAAAGGACTCAACCTGTAAATCCGAAATGTTCTGTGAATCATGAAATATTTATAATGTCATGCATATGTGTATAAATGTCATACAATGCAAAGGTATATACGTACATAAGATCATCAAGCCTCTAAGGGCATCCCATCATATCATCTCGGCCTCTGTAAGCGAAATCATCAACATATACCAACTGATCAGGTGTTGGTGCGTATATAACACCATAACCTTTTCCCATACCCCATATACATATAATATACGCGTATATAATGCCATCTAGTCATGGGTTAATGTATATGTATAAATGAATGCAATGCATAATGAAGTAAGTCAATAAGATCTCGGAATGTCATAAGATCATTATGCATTCGGATAAACATTATTAACTTACGTATTTTATGAGACCCATGAATAAGCGATATAATAATAGGACTCACGGACAATCAAGAACATAGGCACCCCTAGTACTTCTATGAATATAGTTATTTATGAAAGTTCTGTATTTGCTCGTTTCGTTTGTGTCATATGGATCATGCCAAAAGTAAAGAAGGGATAGCCTTAACATACCTTAACTCCGTTGAGTCCTTAATACCTTCCAAGCAATTCATCAAATAACTCAACTTAATCTTCCATAGCATAAGGACTTTCAAAATCAGTACTGAGTAAAGGGTAAGTCCGCAACTTAAGCTAATAGCTCGTTTATGTAAATTTGGGCAGCATCTCCCCAGTAACAAGGGGATCCTCCAATACCATATACCAACAACAACGACCAGAGCAATACAACAAGAACAACGTCAACAATAGGGTACAAAATATTTTATTAACAAGTTATCAACATATCATGACGAGCGGCAACCTCGGATTGAATCCCTTTAGCACCCTTCAAAACTATAATCATTCATTCTTGAACATAGTAATATATCCAGTATAATAACCAGTACCTTTTAAAGGATTTCCAACCTTGTACTCGATTTCAAAGTGTCATGCCCCGACCTCGGGGAGCGCGACCGGTGCTCAACCGAGATACCCTGATTAAGCAAGCCTGTTAGATGCCTTCTACCCAACCTTGCCCATTAACAATACAAGAACCAATACAGGTGATAGACATGAGAATAGTCAAGTATTCCACAATATTTTCCACTACTAAAGGATATTCATTTATTATTTACAAAAATATAACAAGTTTACTAATATGATAAAAAGAAGTTCGCCCAAATACCAACACTTACTAGTTTAATTCCCAACATCGTATACCACCCATAACCTGTCTACGGAGCCTCTAAGTACAACAGAAGAGTAGTATGGATGTGCCAACGATAAGGCCCCGACTATACCTCAAAATGTAATGTGCAATGTCAAATGACATGAAGCCCGGAACATTATAGGGCTTACCAAAATCTGCTGAATAGAGAGTAACTACTAACGAGGGTCAAAACCACCTGCTGACGAATCACCTGCATCCATTGAAGATGCAGCACCCCCGGCAAAAGGGATGTTAGTACATATGGAATAGTACTAGTGTGGAAAGCTAAATGCCCACTTTCAAAATAGAATACCATTATGAGAAAGGGAAACCATAGAAACAGCAAGTCACAATCAACAATATCCAAATGCCTAGTTAACACATACCAGTTTTCAAAATATGAAAAATAATATATATTTTTGGTTGGGAGATCATTAGCACCAATATACCACCGTGTTTTTAGCACGTAGTCCGATCACGCCCGATCGTCTAAGCCATATCTCCACGGACAATGTGGTTTGACATGTGATGCGATAAAAGGTGTTACCAAGAGTAGTACCACCATGTCCGCAACATGGCGTCCGATATCCACCCGATCGGCTAGGCCGCCTTCCAGCATATGCCGTGTGGGTTGACTTTCTAATTCACAGCTAATATCAATCTCATCCCAAATAAGTGAAATAATCACAATCCATCACCATCCACCCCTACACCGACACATGTAGTTTCGGGTGTGGGCCTTATGACCCACCCTTCCTCGGTTTGCTAATGATACTCCCAAAATATTTTTTTTTTGTATTTGTACACAAAGGTAGTATAATTACAAATGTATTAACCTCATCATATTTCACATTGTATAAACCTTAATTAGTATTTTCAACCACTAACAACAACAATATTTCCTTAGCTCTTTTGGCCATTCACAAGATTCATTATTCATGGCACGGCGGTTGTACTTCATATTCCACAATTTCTTTTCTTTACCAACAAGGATCATCAACATAAGCATCAACATATAGAGTATTCCGGAAATCACAACTTTAAGTTATTAGCAGTGATGACTTAATCACAATAAATTCCTTTCCAAGAAATAAATTAAAATGATTGGGAATCAAAGCACAAGTTAAAAGCTTAAACGAGTAACACATCATTTAATCTTGAAAAACTTTTCCCAAAAAGGGCCATACACAATTTCAACTCATGAATATATATAAGAGCTAAAGACACATTGAAAACACTTACAAAGTATAGCATTAGTTAAAACATCCACGTTTGGACACAAGTATAACTCTCATTATTGGCAGGGTGGCCACAATATCCATCTCCAACCCCGTTCTTTCACTTTCAAGCATCCTTATAAATTATCAAAATCAAGGCATTTTAATTCAATACTTTAGATACACATTTGAGCAACTAATCAAATTAAGGGTCTTAGACGCATGTAATTTCTTACACAATTCGACATGCTAGTTTTCATTAAAATCACACTTCAAATCATGGCATATTAACACACAACCCATGGTTACTCACATTCTCAAATAGTAACTCAACAAAGAAGAATGTTTGGCATACAATTTGAACGCATATATCTTTTGACACAATGCTTGTTCGGAATAATCAATTTATAATGAGCAAAATGGGACTTACAAGGCCATTGTGGGGTTCAATTCTAAAAGAGGAGTTTAGCCAACATACCTTGTTTGAGATTTCCTTAAGTTACTACAATGTCCCAACACTTCTAGCAATAACAATCTATAGGAAGATAGCGAAAATCGGATAATAATTAGAAGGATTCACATGGTGTAACTCTCTTAGGAAAAATGGACTACAAAGTTCTACAATGGTAATCTCTTCCTCTATTAACCAATTTCAATAAGAAATCACCCAAACTAGTTCATTAAACCCACACACTACATCCTATTGTCACATGCATGGCATATTTCCAACCCCCATAACCTAATTAAACCCATAACAATTGCATGAAGGTTTTAGGACAAGGTCTTACTCGGATAGATGATAATCTAGTGATTGGTTTCCCTGATTCCTGAAGGTTGGTACAAGATTGGATGATTAGAGTGTTAGGTTTACTCCTTCTCTCACTAAAATGCTCTTACCTCTCTCTAAAATCATCATATAATTTCCCCAAAATGAGCCCCAAAGGCTATTTATCAAAATGGGGCCGGGTTATAAAAATAGGAAAACGGACCCTCCGAACTATCCCATGGTAACTTGGTGAAGCCTACTATTTGTTCTAGGAGAGGATTCATTTCTATATTGCCAAATCGGTAAACATCTCTCTTTTCATCCTAGAACATGGTGGCTGCCTGAATTAGTCCCATATTGGATTGAATATTCAACAAAGATGGCAGGTTACCCAGTACTCTCCTCACATGGTGCATGGTCGTTCTACCAGGTAATTAGCAGAGGCAGGATATTCTGGACCATACCAACCTTGGGGATTTTGTGCTTCATTTTCTGCAAACAAATAAAAGTTAGCCCTTTCCCCCTCCAGATTCGACTATTTACGCAATAATGATCAACATGTTGGCACGTTTTCTCCAAGTAATGCACATAATATGATGGTGTCCTTTGGGATTATGGAAATCCCGTTGGACTTTGGACAAGGTTCATTTAAGCGGGTTGATGGGTCAATGACGTCTCGATCCATACTAGGTTTAGCATGAAACATGTACATTTCAAATCAGAGTGTGGTTTCTAGAAGGGTCTAGACTGATACTCTCAAGTGGACAACTTGAGAGGGAAAGGCACGAGTTTGTCGACTGCACTGTTGATCAACTAGTCTATCGCTAATAAGCTTTTTCGGTTTAAAAAGGGTGTTTCTAGGAAATCGTGGACACTCATCAAGCGCCGCTATCTCGATAATAACCACGAATGAAGTATGATGTTGAAAGCATGCTTTATGCAAAAATAGTAACACGTTGCCAAATATTTGCATGATGAAAGTGCGCAAAAACAATAAATAATATAAATAGGAGCAAGAAAAGAAAAAGGAAAGACAAAAGAGAGAAGTCAGTTTACTCATGAAAATGTACGAGAATGTAATTAACTGAAGCAAATAGGGGGATAGGGACGGGAGAGACATGATATAACAGTCTTAGACTAGATGAAGGAAATGGAGAGGGGATGTACATGTCATAAAAATTTAAACAAATAAAGGAAATAGGAAGGGAATGTACATGATATAGCAATTTTAAACAAGTAAAGGAAATAGGGAAGGGATGTACATGTCATAGCAACTAAAGCAAATAATGGGAAATAAGGGAGGGGATGTGCATGTTATCAAGTAATCCGTTAATCCGCATAAGTCAACTTTATTATGGTAAGAGCCTAAGTATGTCCCCAGCAGAGTCGCCATGAAGTCGCGCCTCGTTTTCTCACGAAAGCGGGTTTCGACATGTGACAACTTTTTTAAATGGATACTAAAAGAGAAGAGTAACCATCTAACAGTTTAAGGTCTGTTAGGGCACCTATTTGCAAATAACTCTGTTTAACTAATGTACGTCACCAAAGATTGGGTAAGGGCTCAAAGTACCTTAAAGAGAAGGTGTTAGGCAGTCTTCGAGGTTCACAACTTTGGGTCATGACCGAAGTTTACGCTATGTGGGATTATCGAATTATAATTATCCTATGTGATTGTGTAAGCGAGGGAGGAGAAGGAATTTAAAAGTTCTACTACAATGAAAATAAGTGTAAAGAAAATTGCGCAAGAATTGAACTATAAATAATCGGTACAAGTCTTTGGAGGTTACAGGATACAACTTAATTATTCCAAATTCAAGAGACGAAGTGCGAACAATAAATATATAAAGGAGGGGGTCTTATGCTTTTTAGCCTAAAGGATCATCCCGTGCAACGTAAATAATACTTTGCAACTCCCTTAGGGTAGGGATTCCTCATATTATTCAGCGGGCACAACCTATCATCTCCTGCTACCCAATTACTATGTTAAAGTTGTTTACTTAAAGCGCTCTAATTCAATTCTAGATCGTGTCCAATGCGTGCACTACCCGTCCCATGCCTATGGTCCAGGAGGCTTTGGACCTACTATTTGGGTGGTTCTAGACATTACTTAGGATGCTCAAAATGATAAAACTAGGCGCACAATCAAAACATTTAGGACTATACATAAAGAAAATAAGTGACTCAAGTGGCGAGGTAGGCTAATATGTTTGGGGATGGTAGAACAGTGCGCTAGGGAGTTAAAGGAAAATGCTGGAAGAAAAATACATTTCTACGGCCCACTATGCGGCCACAGAATCACTCTGCTAGCCGCAGAATAGCTGTAGAGTGAGGTAGAAACTTGAGCAAAATTTGTGGGCCATTTGTGCGGTCCATTATGCGGCTGCAGAATTGTTTTCCAAGCCGCAGATTGCATCGCAGGATCAACCTGAGGACTTCCGGGAGGAGATTTTGCGGTCCGCTTTGCGATCGCATAATCGATACGCGGACTGCAGAACGGCCGCATACCCAAGCAGGGCTGCCCAGTTCCGGAGGGACTTTTCACGGCCCCTTTGCGAACCGCAAAAGCATTATGTGGTCGCATATGCGATCGAAGATTGGGTTCTGGAGCTTCATTTTTCTGGTTTTTATAACTTGACCCTATTCCATTATATAGACGTTATGGACCATTTCTTAAGTAAAAACCCGGTATTCTGAGAGTGAGAGAGTGCTCTGGAGTGGGAGAGGGTTCCTCAAAAATTTGTTCTTCAATTCTTGCTCAACTCTTGGAAGATTAATAAGGGAAACTCACTAGGTCTTCATCCTAGAGGTAAGATTCTACACCCTAACTCTCAATTTTGAAATTCAACTAAAAATAGGTAACTAGTAAAGAAATTGTTGGGTGTGGAAGTTGTTCATTTTGCATACATGTGTTATCAAGGGTTGCAGGAAGATTGTTGAGCTAAAAATGGTAGATAATGGGTTGTGGTATGATGAAATCCACCATAGGAGGACCTTGAAACCTTAATGCACACCTAGTGTTTGGTAAAATACTCAAATGAGCTGGAACCATGATCATCCTCCTAATTTTTGGGTTCAATTTGTTATATTTCTGAAATAGATCGAAGTTGCTAAGATTTTCGGAATATTTTAGAGTTTAAGGAAGCTCAAGCGAGGTATGAAGGAAAAACTCTTCTTCTAGTATCGGAATTCCCGAACCCCTGTAAAATGATATCATGTGTAGTCAAACTTGAAACGCTATTGATGTGGGATGTTCAAGCTAGTAAATTGATTCTCAAATTTCATAACGTATTTGAGCCCTCATGTGTTAAAGATTGTCTATTGTGACATAATTATGTTATACCCTTTGTGGGATGAAGGTATGGTATGAAATCAATATGATTAAGCACTTATTTCTCATATGATGAAACCTTATGAACTTACACTACTAAGGCCAAAGGTGCCAAATGGTTGATTTGAAAGGGAACTCTTTTGTACAAACTATAATAGTTTTGGGACCCTACATTGTGGTATTGTGAATACACCTCCACCCGCGTATATTGGGGTGAGGCGGCTAGGCCGCTTTGTGTAGTGCTGTGGTATTGTGAGTACACCTCCACCCGCATATATTGGGGTGAGGCGGTGGGGCCGCTTTGTGTAGTGTTGTGGTATTGTTAGTACACCTCCACCCGTATACATTGGGGTGAGGTTGCGAGGCCGCTTTATGTAGAGTTTCTGGTATTGTGATTGCACCTCCACCCGCATATATTGGGGTAAGGCTGCAGGGCCGCTCTGTGTAAAGAAAGTTGTAGAGGATCCCTGACTTGAAATTTATAAATGTTATTCAAAATTCTTAATAAATTTTCTGTGGCTTTAACGGCTAGTTAACCCTTTGTATTGTTACCATCATTCATCATAATTCATGTTGTATTTCCACGTCCTTGAATAGGTGTTTGGTTTTCATACTAGTACTATTTGACATGTACTAACATCCCTTTTGCTGGGGGAACTGTATCTCTAATGGATGCAGGTGGTTCCACAGCGGAAGGCATTGACCAGTGATAGCGATACACTGTTCTCTCAGCTGACTTGGTGAGCCCCACTTTTTTTTGGGGTTGTACATCTTTTGTTCCATGTGTATAATCTTTTGGTTATTGCCAGAGCCTTTCTGCCGACACCATCATTGTACTCTTTTATATCTATTAGAGGCTCCGTAGACATAGTGTGGAATGTGTATTAGTGTGGTAAAGTTAAACTAATGATGTGATAATCGTATCTCATGCTTCCACTGTAAAACTATGGTTGTGAAATGTATTGTTTTGTAGACTTATAAATGAAGTATCTAGAGGAGATAAAACTAGTGTTGTTCATGAACCCTCAAGGTATTAATCAATGAAGTTTATATTCTCGTTATTTATGGGTGAGTTGGGTAGAAGGAAATCAAGTAGGCTTTCTCGATCGGGTTATCTCGGTTGAGCGCCGGTCGCGCTCCCTGATGTCGGGGCGTGACAAACATGGTATCAGAGCCTTAGATTTTAAAGTGTCCTAGGATATCTCGTAGCCGTGTCTAGTAGAGTCCGTCTTATAAGTGTGTTGTCGACCACATCTATAATTAGGAGGCTACTTAGGCACTTAGGAATAATACCCTTCTTTGATGTTTTCGATCGTGCAATAAAGTTGATTGTAAGATTGTTCCTTCTTTAACTCGTGCTTTACTCTAACTTTCAGTACATGGCGCCTAGGAAGAAGGCAAGAACTGGCCAAGGAGCCACTGTCACCTTAGGAGTGGCAGTTGATTCGATATTTGATGATACGGGGGAGTACCCGAGGGGTGAGGATATTCCCCCAATTACTACACCGCCTGAATCTAATATCCTTACTCATATGGCTCCCACACCTACTCAGGGTGCAACAGTCCCTCCAAGTGACATTCCAGTTCCACCTCCAACTCTAGCTTTTGGTCCCGCTATTTCTGATTAGGATCTAATGGGAGCCATACAGATGTTGGCTCAGATAGTAGCCTCCTAGGCCAAGAGATCAAATGTTGCACCTACTTCTTCTAGTCAGCCAGTGGATTCCGCTAGTTCTAGGGTGAACAAGTTTCTCCAGTTGGATCCTCCAGTGTTCACAGGTAGTGATCCTGAGGAGGACCCCCAGTACTTCATTGATGAGATGCACAATACCCTCCGAGTTATTTGTGCTACTGATACGGAGGGAGTGGAGTTGGCCTCTTATCGCCTAAAAGGGGTGGCCTATTCTTGGTTTGAGATATGTGAGGAGTCCTGTGATGAGGGTAGCCCTCTAGCGAAGTGGAGTGAGTTCACCGATTTTTTTATGGATCATTTCTTGCCTGCCGAGACTAAAGCGGCCTGTGTCGCTGAGTTTGAGAGTTTGAAGCCAAGTAGCAGGAATGTGTGGGAGTACCATATGTAATTTGCACTCCTGTCCAAATATGTTATTCATATGTTGCCTATTATGGAAGCTAGGGGGCACCGATTTGTGAATGGTCTTAGCCCCTTGGTTATTAATTAGGTCACTACGGCTTCCTTGAATATTGGTATGAACTATGGGAAGATGGTGGTGTTTTCTTAAGCTACTGAGGATCGTAAGCTGAAAAATAGAAGGGAGCCTAAGGGTAGCAGCAAGGCCCAGACCGCGGGCAACTTGGGTGGTTCTTCTGGTGGTGGTAGGTCGGCATTTAGGGGAGGGTCATCAGGGCCATCTCAGTCATTCGCTCAGTCTTCGATGAGTGCACCACCATACGGGCCCAGCTAGAGCTACAGGGGACCTCACCAGTAGGGACAACCTGGAGGGAGATTCTAGCAGCAGCGGAGGCCCCCATGCCCTAAGTGTGGGAGGATGCTCTTTGGGGTCTGCTTCATGGACCTACCTATATGCTACGGGTGCGGTGTGAGGGGTCACATTTAGAGGGATTGCCGCTCGTCCCATCGGATCATGGGCAGAGGTGCGGCGCAGCCAGCTAGTTTTGCAGCCTACATCCACATCACCTTCTCTAGCTCGAGGCACCCTAGCACCCGCAGGGCGTGGTGCAGCTAGGGTGGTGTACAGAGTTCGGGAGGACCTAGTAGATTTTATGCTATGCGGAGGCGGCGGGATTCAGAGGCTTCTCCAGATGTTGTCACATGTATATTGACTGTCCAATCTAATGATGTATATGCTCTTATTGATCCCGGTTCCACTTTGTCCTATGCTATTCCTTATGATTATATGGAATTTGGGATAGAACGGGAAAAACTCCATGAGCCATTCTTTGTATCTACTCTGGTTGATGAGTCTATTGTGGCCGCGCTGGTTTATAGAGATTGTGTTGTCACGGTGCATGGTCTAAACACCATGTCCGATATCATAGGGATGGTCAATTTTTGATGTAATAATGGGGATGGATTGGCTTTACTCATGTTTCGCTAAGCTTGACTGTTGAACCAGAACCATTAGGTTTGAATTTTCATCTGATTCAGTGATTGAATGGAAGGGGTAATATGGCGACGAAGGGTAGGTTTATTTCTTACCTTAAGGCCACAAAGATGATTAACAAAGGGTGTATCTACCATTTGGTCCGGGTTACGGACACCGATGCTGACCTACACTTGAGTCTATGCCTGTTGTGAATGAATTTCCGGAGGTCCTTCCAGATGAGCTCCCTGGGATCCTGCCAAACAAGGAGATTGATTTTGGGATTGATGTGATGCCAGACACGTAGCCTATATCTATTCCGCCATACAGAATGGCATCGACATAATTGAAATAGCTAAAGGAAAAATTGGAGTATTTGTTAGAGAAAGGTTTCATCCGGCTGAGTGTGTCGCCTTGGGGCGCACCGGTCCTCTTTTTAAGAATGAAACATGGGTCACTGAGAATGTGTATTAACTATCAGCAGCTTAACAAGGTCACAATCAAGAACAAGTACCCACTACCAAGGATAGATGACTTGTTTGACCAATTGCAAGGTGCTAAGTACTTCTCCAAGATTTATTTATGATCCGGATATCACCAATTGAAGATCAGGGAGCAGGATATTCCAAAAACAACTTTCAGGACCCGGTATGGGCACTTTGAATTTCTGGTAATGTCTTTCGGGCTAACAAATGCCCCCGCAACTTTCATGGATCTTATGAATCGAGTCTTCAAACCTTTCCTCGACTCCTTCGTGATAGTGTTTATTGACGATATTCTTGTTTATTCGCAAAGTCGAGAGGACCAAGCCGATGATCATCTCAAGGCAGTTTTGCAGGTCCTGTGTCAGCACCAGTAATATGCAAAGTTTTTGAAATGTGAATTTTGGATTGAATCTATTACATTATTGGGTGATGTTGTCTCTAGAGAAGGAATTGCGGTTGACCCCCAGAAAATTTTAGCCGTGAAGAATTGGCCTAGACCTACTACTCCAATAGAGATTCGCAGTTTTTTGGGCTTAGCTGGGTATTACAGAAAGTTTTTGGAGGGGTTCTCTACTCCTTCCTCTCCGTTGACTAAATTGACGTAGAAGGCAGTTAAGTTCCAATGGCCAGATGCTTGTGAAAGAAGCTTCCAGGAATTGAAATCAAGATTGACTACGGCCCCGGTGTTGACTCTACCAGAGAGTACAAATGGATTTGTGGTATATTGCGATGCTTCAAGGACCGGACTTGGGCGTGTATTAATGCAACATGGCAAGGTGATAGCGTATGCTTCTAGGAAACTCAAGAATCATGAAAAGAACTATCCAACACATGACCTAGAGCTTGTGGCAGTGGTATTTGCATTAAAGATTTGGCGTCATTATTTGTATGGGGTCCATGTGGATATATTCACGGACCATAAGAGCCTTCAATATATTTTCAAACAGAAGGAATTTAATTTGAGGCAAAGAAGATGGCTCGAGTTACTCAAGGATTATGACATCGACATCTTATATCATTCGGGGAAGGATAATATTGTAGCGGATGCTCTTAGCTGGAATTCTATGGGCAGTTTTGCTCACTTGGAGGCATATCAAAGGCCGTTGGCCAAGGAGGTTCATCGGTTGGCTAGTTTGGGAGTTCGTCTTGCAGACTCTAATGAAGGAGGGGTGATTGTGCAAAATAGGTCTGAATCTCGCTTGTGGTGGAAGTCAAGGAGAAGCAATTCAACGATCCAATGTTGGTACAACTGAAGGAGAGGATTCATAAACATATGACCATGGCCTTTTCTCTTGGCGTGGATGATGGTACCCTAAGGTACCAAGGGCAGTTATGTGTTCCAAATGTGGATGGTCTCCGGGAAAGAATCATGACTGAGGCTCACACTTCTAGGTATTCCGTGGACCCGGGCTCTACAAAGATATATCATGATCTTAGGGATATCTATTGGTGGAACGATATGAAGACGAACGTAGCGGACTTTGTGGCAAGATGTCCAAATTATCAACAAGTGAAGGCCGAACACCAAAGGCCCGGTGGGTTGGCGCAAAACATAGAAATCCCAATGTGGAAGTGGAAAATGATTAATATGGACTTCGTGGTAGGACTACCTCGCACTCCTCATAAGTTTGACTCGATTTGGGTGATTGCGGATTGACTCACAAAATTAGCACACTTCTTGCCGGTTAAGGCTACCGATATAGCGAAACAGTATGCTCAGATGTATATCAAAGAAATAGTCAGGTTGCATGGCACTCAAGTTTATATTATCTCATATCGAGGGGCACAATTCACGGCTAATGTTTGGAAGAAATTTCAGCAAGGTTTGGGTACTCAGGAGAATCTTAGTATAGCCTTCCATCTATAGACCGACGGGCAGGTAGAGCGGACTATTTAGACGCTTGAGGATATGTTGCGCGCTTGTGTTCTTGACTTCAAAGGTAGCTGGGATGATCATTTGCCACTCATATAATTTTCCTACAACAATAGTTATCATTCTAGTATTCAAATGGCACCGTTCGAGGCTTTATATGGTAGGAGATGTAGATCTCCCATTGGGTGGTTTGAGATTGGGGAAGCAGAGTTGATAGGGCCAGACCTCATATATCAGGCTATGGAAAAATTTAAGATCATTAAGGAGCAGTTGATGACTGCTCAGAGTCGTTAGAAGTCCTATTCGAATGTTCGTCGAAGGGATTTAGAGTTCAAAGAAGATGATTGGGGTATTCTTAAAGGTTTCCCCCATGAAAGGTGTAATGCAATTTGGTAAGAAAGGGAAATTGAGTCCGGGGTATGTCGGACCGTACAGAATCTTTTAGAGCATCGGTGAGGTGGCATACAAGCTTGAGCTACCACCTGAAATGTCATTAGCGTAATCAGTGTTTCATGTGTCCATGTTGAAGAAAGTAGTTGGAGACCCGACAGTCATTGTTCCGGTTGAGACTATTGAGGTTAATGAGGAATTGACTTACGAAGAGATTCCAGTTTCTATTATTGATCGGCAAGTCCGAAAATTGAGAAATAAAGAAATTGCCTCCGCGAAAGTGTTATGGCGAAACCAACAGGTTGAAGAGGCCACCTGGGAGGCCGAGGAAGAAATGAAAAGGAAGTACCCTCATTTGTTTGAATAGCTATGTAATAGTTTCTATGAAATTACTTCCTATGAAATATGTATCACTTGTACAGTTTATGCTCAGGATATTTCATTTCTAGTAATATATTGCTTATGAGGCCATGGTTGGTGTTGTTTCATATTATGTTGCATCGTTGGATTATGTACATGCTGCTAGGATTGGTTTCTAGCATTCTCTGACAGGTGGGTCATGTTGAGTACTAATGACGGATTTAGACCCTTATTCGAGGACGAATGATTTTAAGTGAGGGAGGATGTAAGGCCCGGAAAAATTTCACCTAAAACCCGAGGTTCCGTGGTGGCGAGGTAGGCTAATATGTTTGGTGATGGTAGAAATTCTTTGAACAGTGCGCTAGGGAGTTAAAGGAAAATGCTGGCAGAAAAAGACACGGCCCACTATGCGGCTGCAGAATCACTCTGTAGGATGCAAAATGGCTGTAGAGTGAAGCAGGAACTTGAGCAAAATTTGTGGGCCATTGTGCGGTCAATTATGCGGCCGCATAAATGCTTTGCGGGCCGCAGATTGTATCGCAGGATCGACATGAGGAATTTTCGGAGGAGGTTCTGTGGTCCGCTTTGCGACCGCAAAATCGATATGCGTACCGCAGAACAACTTCATACCTAGGAAGGGCTGCCTAGTTCCGGAGGAACATTTTGCGGCCCCTTTTGCAGACCGCAGAAGCATTATGCGGTCGCATATGCGGAGCTTCATTTTTCTGGTTTTTATAACCCGACTCTATTCCGTTATATAGACGCTATGGACCATTTCTTAAGTAAAAACCTTGTATTTTGAGAGTAAGAGAGTGCTCTGGAGTGGGAGAGGTTTCCTCAACAATTTGTTCTTCAATTCTTGCTCAAATCGTGGAAGATTAACAAGGGAAACTCACTAGGTATTCATCCTATAGGTAAGATTCTACACCCTAACTCTCAATTTCGAAATTCAACTAAAAATAGGTAATTAGTAAGGAAAGTTTTGGGTGTGGAAGCTGTTCATTTTGCATGCATGTGTTATCAAGGGGTGTAGGAAGATTGTTGAGCTAAAAATGGTAGATAATGGGTTGTGAGATGATGGAATCTACTATAGGAGGACCTTAAAACCTTAATGCACACCTAGTGTTTGATAAAATGCTCAAATGAGCTGGAACCATGATCATCCTCCTAATGTTTTGGTTCAATTTGTTATATTTATGAAATAGATCGAAGTTGGTAAGATTTCCAAAACATTTTAGAGTCTAAGAAAGCTCAAGCTAGGTATGAAGGCTAAACTCTTCTTCTAGTATCGGAATTCCTGAACCCTTGTAAAATGCTATCATGTGTAGTCGAACATGAAACGTTATTGATGTGAAATGTTCAATCTAGTAAATTGATTTTCAAATTTCATAACGTGTTCGAACCCTCATATGTTAAAGATTGTTTATTCTGACTTAATTATGTTATACCCTTTGTGGGATGAAGGTATGATATGAAATCAATGTGATTAAGCACTTATTTCTCATATGATGAAACCTTATGAACTTACATTGCTAAGGCCAAATGTGCCAAATGGTTGATTTGAAAGGGAATTCTTTTGTACCAACTATTATAGTTTTGGGACCCTACCTGCATATATTGGGGTGAGGCGGCGGGGCCTCTTTGTGTAGTGTTGTGGTATTGTGAGTACACCTCCTCCCGCATATATTGGGTTGAGGCGGCGGGGCCGCTTTGTGTAGTGTTATGGTATTGTGAATACACCTCCACCCGTAAACATTGGGGTGAGCAGGCGGGCCCGCTTTGTGTAGAGTTCCTGGTATTGTGATTGCACCTCCACCCGCATACATTGGGGTGAGGCGGCAGGAACGCTCTGTGTAAAGAAAGTTGTAAAGGATCCCCGAATTGAAATTTATAAATGTTATTGAAAACTCTTAATAAATTTGTTGTGGCTTTAACGGCTAGTTAAGCCTTTTTATTGTTACCATTAATTCATCATAATTCATGTTGTATTTCCAAGTCCTTTAATAGGTGTTTGGTTTTCATACTAGTTCTATTCGAAATGTACTAACGTCCCTTTTGCCGGGGGCACTGCATGTCTAATGGATGCAGGTGGTTCCATAGTGGAAGGCATTGACCAGTGATAGCGGTACACTCTTCTCTTAGCTGACTTGGTGAGCCCCAGTTCTTTCCGGGGTTGCACATCTTTTGTTCCGTGTGTGTTATGTTTTGAGGTATTGCCGAAGCCTTGTTGCCGGCACCATCATTGTACTCTTTTATATCTATTAGAGGCTCCGTAGACATAGTGTGAGATGTGTATTAGTGTAGGAAAGTTAAACTAATGATGTCGTAATCGAATCTCAGTCTTCCACTGTAAAACTATGGTACTGAAATGTATTGTTTTGGAGACTTATAAATGAAGTATCTAGAGGAGATGGAACTTGTGTTGTTCATGAACCCTCATGGTATTAATCAATGAAGTTTATATTCTCTTTATTTTGGAGCCATTGTCATGCTCCCTGTAGTCGGGGCGTCACATAAGCGCATATTCAAAATATATAGGACTACACATAAAGATAATAAATGGCCCAAGTTAGCCTCCACACATAATCAACAAATGAACGCGGATAGATTCTTATATTAGGTAGTCGACAATTTCAAAATTAAGATGCATTAGAGTCGTTAAGTCCTATAGACATGTCTTCTATGTGATTCTGATTGCAAGCATCGCACATGCAGCGTTGTTGTTTTAGACTAACGAATTTATAGATTATAGGTATTACAAACCCTATAGGCATGATCTCTAAATTGTTTTCGCAACTAGGCAGTAAAACAGTTCGAGAATTCAGAATTACCAGCGTTTGATTTTGTAGACAAGCTTCTTAGGCGAGTAACAATAACTTATAGGTTGGATTTCTAACAGTTAACATTTGAACTTGATTTTATTAGGCTTATCCCTATAGGCATGTCATCTAGGCGGGGCAGTATAATGAAAGCAACAAAAGCAGTCGATTAATTAATTGAAACCCTATAGTGATAATAAAAAATATAAGCATCAGCGAAGGCATGTATTATTGCATCCTATAGGCATGCTGTCTAGTAATTAAACAAGTAGTTGTTGGCGTTTGATTCCTATAGACATGATGTATAATAGCGCACAACAGTAGGCATGGAAACATGTATAGCAACTACTCAAACCAACATGCTTTGAACAGTGTACAGGTATTAGACAAGTTAAGTGAGGTGTGTGATTCTTATAGGCATGACTTCTATTAGTGTGTAGAAATAGAGCATGTCAGCTAAAATAGCAAACAAAGCATGTAGATCCTATAGGCATGTTTTCAACCCCTTTATGCAAAAAATAGAATATACTTGTTCCCCCAATTTCACTAACTCCCCAATTGTTTGTTTACAAATTATTACAAGCCCAGATAATGAGTACAAATATAAATATTACACAAAGAACTACTGCAAGCCTGATGACAGGCCCAAACAAAAGTAACCCACCACTGACTGGGCCTTCAAAAACCTCACTCTTCACACAACCAGCAGACCCAAATCCTAGGCTTAGCAGAACAATAGAGTATGCCTGAATCTGGCACCCAGGTTCAACAATATATATGGCCCAATACCAAGCCCAAGATGCAAGACTTACTTAACCCAACTGATGCCAGACTTAACCATGTAAGTGATAACTACTCATGGAATTAATTAAACAGCTTTTCGCACTTAATTCTTAAAGTTGTATCTAACAGCAGTTCCAACAAATCACATAGAAAAAATCCCATGAAATATTGGCAAGTTTGCAGTGCAAGTTCATGCTTCTATTCTCATAAGCAAAGTTAGAATGACAGGATTGACCATCATAGGCAAGTTAATTATTCCAACAAGAGTTTCAAAAGTAAATTGATCTAGAGCTAGCCTAAAAGAACTTTAGATAAGAGACTTAAACATGAGAATTTGGTAGAGTTATAGAAAAGAACAAGTGGGATACAATTGTAAGGCCCCGAGAAATTTCGCAAGGGAATTTAAGGATTGGTGGTGCCGAGGTCGGCTAATGTGTATAGGCCCCGTGAATTCCTATAGCTAATTCAAGCAATTTCGAGCTTAGGAATATAATTTAATGTAGACCCAAACTACATGAGAAATGTTTGCAGTGGATAAAGTTATTTGGATACTTAGGGATAATTATTTTATTAATCTTGAGTGTTGTAATAATGGGGAATAATTGGATGTTAATTTCAAATCAATAAGACTAAAGAAAATACAGTGAGGTATCTCCCCATAGTGTAGCTATAGCACCATAGGGAAGTAGAAAATTTTAGCAAACCAGTGAGCTAAAGCCTTATAGCACAGGTATAATAATAGTGGAAAATACTGTACTTGATTTTAGCAAACTAGTGAGCTAAAGCCTTATAGCACTGGGATAGCACCAGTGGAAAAATACTGGACCTGGGCCAATTAATACCTGAGCGGAGAGAGAGAAATATAAAAGGATTTCAAGACAAGGGCTTTTTTCTCCATCACCCATCCGGCCAAGGCTTTCAATAGACACTTAAGGTGAGTTTTTATGGTGATTTCACTTCTCAATCACTAGTGGATTCCATAGGATTTCTTCAAAATCTCAAGAACACCCCAAAAGTTGACTTTCAAGATTTGGTCTGCAAGAGATAATCTTTCACACTTAAACCTACATGCATGGATTGTTTGTGAATATATGAGCAAGAAATAAGTGATAGCAATTATGGGATGGTGATTGGAAGCCATAAGTTCTTAACCTAGATTATTGGGTGTTGTAGAGATTTTGTAATGAGTTAATTAGTAAAATTTGGTGGATGTGAGTTCATTGATGATTATAGTGGTGCTAAGAAGGTCGTTAGTGCACAATGGATGTTGTAGTATCTCTTGTTGGTGGTAAGGATGGATTGTTGGATGAAGAAACACCATTACTAGAGGTAGTTGAATGCTATGCACTCTAGATGTTTGATAAAATGCCAAAATGACCAAACACCTGGAAATATATACTAATATTGGTCCAATTGAATTATGTTGATGTAGATTGAAGTTGTAAGAGTAGTAGGAGGTTTTAGTATCACTAAAGAGCTCCATCAAGGTATGTTAGCTAAACTTCTCTCTTAGAATTGAATCTCACGATGTTCTTGTAAGTCCCGAGTTGTTCATTATAAATTAAATATTCCGAATAAGCTTTGTGCCAAAAGATATATGTTCAATATGTGTTCCAAATGATCTTATCATGTTATGTTATCCTTTTGGAATGTTTTCAAAGTATGAATTGCGTATTAAAATGTTATGACTTCGAGTCGTGTTTCAAATGAAAGCAATTATGCCAAATTGTGTAAGAAATCTCGAGGTGCTTAAGACTCTTAATTACTCATGCGTGTAATGAAAACTGTGATTAAAGATGCTTGAAAGTGAAAGGAGTGAGTTGGGGATATAAAGTGTGGCTACCGTGCCAATAATGAAAGTTATATTTGTGGCCAATGGTGCCAATGAAATGAAATATTGCGAGAAAGGTTATGAAATGAGCCTTGATTCAACTGTTCCAAATTGAATTTTAAAATAGATTTGCCTAAAAGATTATGTACTCAAGTCGTTCCCAAATGTGGTTGTTTCAACTAATGCTATGCTTTATAAGTATTTCCAACGCGTTTTGAGCTCTCATATATTCATGAGTTTAAATTGTGTATTGCCCTTTGGGGGAAAAGTATTTTAAGAATAAATGATGTGTTACTCATTTATGATTTTTGCTTGTGCTTCAATTGCCAATCACTTTACTCCATTTGTTGGAAAGAAATCTATTATGTTTGAAGTCTTCATTATTAATGAACCCAAAGTTGTGATTTCCGGAATAATCAATATGTTGATATGTATGAAGATGATCCATGAAAGGAAAGATATGAAAGTGTGGAATATGAAATACGGCCATTGTTCCATTAAAGAAGAATCATATGTATGGCCAAGAGATCCAATGAAATAATGATGTTATAAGTGGTTGAAAGTATGAATAAAGTGATATATGGTGTGAAAGTTTATGAGGTAAACGTATTTGTAATTTTGTTTCCAATATGTTATAAGCTCCAATGTTCTCATGAGTAAAGGCTATGATGTTCCTAAATGTTTTAAATGCTCTTAATGTTCTATGATAACCCATGGCAAGTACAAGTAAGTGATAGTATGAACATGAAATGCGACCGTTTGCCAAAATCAGAATAATGAGGCGTTGTATGTCCCAATGGTTTCAATTATAGTATGTATGCTTTAAAAATAATAATGCAAATGACTTCGATGTTAAGTCCCCAAGAATCATGAACTTAGCTAATGACCTCATGATGTCAAGTGAGTGAATAACGAGATGAAAAGGAGATGCCCTATGCTAAATGATGATGAACCTTAAGAAAAGATATTGGGCTCATGTTCCATTGAAATAGACTTATTGATTCACCATGCATGTGCTAATGTAATGAGTTGTGTTTCTCCATGATGAGCATGAGCATGAAGTATTCCAATGATACGAGAAATTACGACCTTAAATGTAATATTAATCATGTCTCTTTGAGTTTATATATGGTTATGTGCATAAATGATGTGTTATGAACCCTATGGATGGGCTATGAAACGCATAGGTGTATTGTATATGTGACCCTATGGACGGTCTATGAAATGCATAGGTGTATTGTGTATGGAACCCTATGGACGGTCAATGAAATGCATAGGTGTATTGTGTATGGAATCCTATGGACGGTTTACGAAACACATAGGTATATTGTGTATGGAACCCTATGGACGGTCTATGAAACGCATAGATGTATTTGTGTATGGAATCCTATGAACGGTCTATGAAACGCATATGTGTATAATATAATATGAATGAATCCTATGGACGGTCTATGAAACGCAAGGTGTATTGTGTATGGAATCCTATGGACTGTCTATGAAATGCATAGGTATATTGTATATGGAATCCTATGGACTGTCTATGAGACACATAGGTGAATAATATGATATGTGAATACTATGGATGGTCTATGAGATGCATAGGTGTATAATATGATATGTAAACACTATGGACGGTCAATGAGACACATATGTGTATAATATGATATGTGAACACTATGGACGGTCTATGAGACGCATAGGTGTATAATATGATATGTGAACACGAAGGACGGTCTATGAAATGTATATGTGTAAAATAAGACAGGGATATGGATGGTCTAGTGAGACGCGTTGTTAACGCAGACAATAGGTTCCACTTTCATTGGCCTTGTTTGTACATGTTGTTTCAATTATATTATATTATGTATTCCACGTATAGTTCATATGGCTCAGTTGATCCTAAAAGAAGTTTAGTATGATGCAAGTATAATAAGACTTGAAACAAGATTCTATGGGATGTTCGTAGTTTCTTGATATACTTTATTTGCCTCTTATTTGAGTTACCGTATTTTCATATGTTGTTTTGTCTGCCTTACATACGAGTACTATTCCACATGTACTCACGTCCCTTTTGTCGGGGGCACTGCATCTTTTAATGTATGCAGGTATACTTCTACATGATGATATGGATCTTTGATAGGGATCTTCTTCACTACTCAGCTTATGGTGAGCCCGCTACAGTTCTAGTGGGTGTTTGGGTCTAGTTCGTTTTGTGTATTTAGGTATCTATTGTCATAGAAGCTCCATGTACACTGTGGGTTATGTAATTAAAGTTTAGAGTTTTGTCATGTATTTATGTTCATAGTATTTATAGCTATTTATAAAGCTGTGTACTCATCATGAGTAAGGGGTTTAGGCCATTGAGCCAAATGTATTCAATTTAAAAGTCAAGATCTAATTATGTTATGGTAAATCATGCATGAGTAATGATGAGAGGTCAATGTAATGTAGGCTTTCTCGACCGGGTTTACTCGGTTAAGCGTCGGTCGCGCTCCCTGATTCAGGGTGTGACAACAATAGAATGTCTAACATGAGAGCCTAGCGAAAGTAACATAGCCGAACAGGTTCATGAGCAAATACTTAGTTGAACATGAGACAATTTTAACATGTTGAGTATCGGTCAATACCAAAAGAACTTATGGTAAACAAAACAACATGTCGACTTTCAAATCAATATGATAGGCAGGCATCAAACCTTGTGCTAGTTGGCCACATACAAGAGAAAGGGCTAGATATGAGATTTAACCTAAGGTCTCCAGTAATACTGAAGAGAACATGATTGCACAAGTCAAAAAGCATACACTAGAACTACAAATAGCATGGAAACATGTCCTAGCTAACAATACAACCCCATAAATGTAGCAGGTTGGGCATGAATGACTCAACAAGGTCTAGAACACATGAGTTGGTTATCATAATAATCTAGAACGAAGTAGAGAGACAAACTCAGGGGAAGCATTAGGTATCAACATAGACACGGTAGGCTAAACAGGTTTAAGAGAACCAGAAGTCGTTTATGCTAAACACATGTGATAGGCATACACCATAATTAGAACCTAGGAAAGTTCAAAAGCCAAGAGTATAGAGTGACAAGAATACTTTAGAGCAAAAAAGTCAACAAACAAGATGGAATAGAAGGAAATTGATTCATAGAAGTTTCAGTGACACAAAGCATAAATATGAACGAAAGAGAATGAAATTTCTAAGGGAAAGAGACTTACCAGTTGCAAATTAACAAACAAGCAAAATAAGAAGAACAATATCAGCAGTACTCTAATCGTCAATAGCAAAAAGAGCAGCAGAATCCCAAAATCCTAGTACGTCAGAGTTCCCAAGGGTTTCAAGTGAACCCTGGGTAGTGCTCGCACTGAGAAGAGAGTAACAATCGAATTCTGGTGGCCTTGGCTTTCAGCCGGCCAAGGTCTCAAGTTTAGAATAGTATAATGAGTGAGTGAGAGAGAGTAATAACAGTAGTTCAGTAATAATCGTTAAGCCTTAGAAGGGGAACGTGGAAGGGGTTTTATATAGTAGAAAGCTTGGACGAACAAACAAGGAAATATAATCAATCAACACAAAAAAAGGAAAGAATATATGCCATGCATGCTGAAAATAACAGAGGAAGTAAGAACTCCGAACCTTAGTTGGAATCAGATTTAGGGCAAATCGTTCACAAGCCCCAATCACGACAGAATCACCAGAGACATACCATATACAAGAGAGATTTTCTCTTCTTAAGTGTGTAGAACCACAATCACACCCAGAACCATAGAATTTAAGCCAAATATGTGAGAATCAAACTTGACATAAGTATAATGGCAACAAAAGTTACCATAAATAAGTGATTATAGCAGAAAAGGTAAGTAGAATCCGCGTATGAACGCGTACAAGGAAGGGATAAGAGAGAATCTCCATGGTCGACTATGGTTTGGTGTGAGAGTGGAGAGATGAGAGAATACAGAGGCGGCTGGGCAGGGGAAATGTATCTCTATGGTTTGGGCGAGGGTTATAAAGAGAGGGGAAGGGCTGTTGTGTGCCGTTGATCATTCAAGATCAACGGCCAGGATCGGAAGAGAAGCGAGGAGGGTTATGAGACGAGTCGCGACCGGGTTAAATGAAAAGGTTGTATGATTTGGGTTGCTGAAGGGTTAAATTGAATGGGCTAAGTGCTTTGGGCCTATCTTTGGTCTGAAATTAACCCTATATTGGGCTATAAATTAAAGACATGAAATTTGTTAAAATAATTTATAAGAAGTAATTAATAAATAATAAAAATATTACTTATGCAGTAAAATGATTGAAAATAATATCTTAACATTATAAATATATAAAAAACTATTTTAGCATAAATAATGTAATAAATATAACTATATATAGAATGTAGGCTATTATTGCAAAAATTGTGTAAATGCTTGAAAATACAAATGTAATTATATAAAATGAAGTAAAATGTTATAAAACATACATGTGGGTGTAAATAATAAATTTGGGTGATTAAATCATCCCAAAATAATTTGAGGGGATAACTAATAAATATTTGAACAATTTAAATGCAAGAAAATCAGTTTTAAAGCTTTAAAAATTATAGAAAATTATAGAAAACACTAATATGATTCTAGTAAATTGGGTAATAATGTAAAATAATATTTTGAAAGTATATGGAATACTTTATTAAATACGAGGAAAATATTGGGTATCAACAAGCCTAATAGATGACTCGGTCGTACGTGGCCTCATGAGTTCTCGACAGTACCTGACCTCCGCAGAACTCGGCGTAACCGGTCTCTAGAGGACTCGGTAACCTCATATCACACCTCATCATACTCGGCAACACAAGGGCTCGGTAACATTTTATATCATGTCTTATCATACCCAACTGATCAGTTATTGCACAATAGGTGCCGTACCCGTCCGACTATAGCGTGGATCGGTAAAGTAAAATAGATACATATATATGTAAGTACAAATGCAGATTTGATTTCAGTGAGATATCAATATTAAACTAAGAAGGAATCTTATCTCTTTTCTGAACTCAGGGCAATATCTAGAAAACACCTTAAATTTAAAGGAATGCCACCAGTAAGAACTATGTACAAGAACAGAAACAACATTGTGGGGATGATCTTAGGACAACCCATTTTTACAACACAGAAATCCTTGAAGGAGAGAGAGAGAGAGAGAGACGCTCATACCAATTCATGCCAAGAAAGAGAGTTGTCCTACATACCTTGTTGAAGATTTAGCTACACTTATATGATGGTTAAATCTGCCTCCACTGAATTTCCGAAATCAATACAACGAGATAATATATTAGAAATTATTCCAAGCTCCTTCACGATAGATGCTACTAGATGCACCTCCGTCCTTGGCTTAGACAATTTTGGGGGGTTCTAAAGGAGGCTTGAGAGCATTGTGGATAAACTAAAATGGGTGATATCTTCTAGAATGAGCGAGGAAGAACTATACTGCTTTCTTATACTATACTAGGTCCTAGGAAATTTCACCGCTCCACATAAAAAATGGGTCGCCCCGGATCGGCTATCGTGCTCGGTGGGACAAATGGTAAAATCCCAATAACGTGCCGCCATCTGGTTGGTCGTACTTGAGCCTCATAAATCTTCCAACTTTGTGTGTGGGGTGTAACATATATCTTGAGCTGCTTTGGTTTTTTACTCCGGAGGCAAGGAAACAAGTGTATGTTAATGGTAAACCATTCCTTCATTTATACATGATCATGTAACTACATGCATTTGATAACGAGACATAAAGAGAAGTTTGTACTCCTGAATTTATGTACATTATCCTAGTCTCATAAGTTACTGTATTCTCCCTTAAGTATTGTCTTCTTTTAGTCAAGAGAGCAGAGGGTCCATATATATATATATATATATATATATATATATATATATATATATATATATACGGTCGAAATAGTATTTTGACCACCACCAATCTATAATTGTTGGGAGGTGTCCCTATTGGGTAACCTCTGATCAGATTGTAAGTTATATACCGAGCCTATTATGGCCGAGTACCTATGAGCGTGCCCAGAATGAATGAGTAGTGATTTAGATACCAAGCATAGGTAGTCAATATTATCAGTATTTACAACTCAGGTAGAGAAATATAAGCATTATGAGTTACTTTCCACAGTAACAGAGGTATGTACAATTGGCCACACCCATATCAGTTATGCTCTATGGGAGCTAACTGATATAATTTAAGAGAAGGATGGGATATCAAGATCCAACTGGGTTAGAGTAACCCAAAATGGTGGATGGATTGTTAGCCTTAGATGACATTTCTAAAGGATATTGCAAACGTGGTAATAGTTCTCCGTGAGAGACACAGGTGGAGCACTCTAGAATAGTACAGTCAGTATGAATACTAGAATGTTTAGAAAATTCAGAAGATACGCACTGAAATCCTAGAAAGGATAAATATTTACCTTAGTGTGACTCTCGTCCCAAGTAAAGAGAATGGTAGGCAACATGAAGAGCTAGTGAGCTGGAGCAAAGGGAGATAAAAGTGCAAGAATATTTTGTTGAATTATTCGGAATAAGGTAATAGACAGAATCATTAGCAAGAGAATAAGAAAAGAGTAAACGAAGAATTATGAGTAAGATGTTATAAATGGGTGATAACGGTAAATAAAAATATTACTGGATGAAATATGAGACAGGCCTTGAGACTGTAAAAGAATATAAGCCATAAAGCGATATCCTCATTTCAAAAACTGAGTTGGTGACTCCAACGTGATTACCAGAAGGCTAAGTTAGACCCCTCCGGAGTAATGGAAATTAATGTGTGCTAGTAAACAAGATAAACCGAACATGAATTAGGGACCGGAGGATTTGATAATAGTCAACATTGTGAGAATTTTAGAGACCGCATTCTGGCATTAATAGAATGAATAACAGAAGAATATCATGAAATGGTCATTCAAGAAGACGCTTCCCTTTAGCAAGCGCTATGAGCAGAGTTAAACTTAAGGGACTAAGTGTGCCAGTTGCACTAGGTGTCACCCTCATGTCTAAGAAATTTAGTTATCCCTGGTACAGAAGGGTTACCGTGAGATGAGTAGGGGTCATTGAAGATGTGAAAAGACGTTGAGGATGAAGAGGTCGAACATCTACAGGTAAAACTTCAAAGTATTAAATGTTAGTACTCCACCAAAAGGGGGAAGATGGTGTGATATGGTATTATGTCGGAGTTAAGTGGTTCAAGTAAATATAGAATGGAGATGGAAGAATGCAGTAAAAAGGCAAAAGGAATGAAATTGCATTTATTTAAATCACACATATATGTTACGACTCCAGAACGTTATGGAAGAACGACGTTAGGAATAGGCAGTAAGGGTTCTCGACCAGGATGTTAATTGATAAATAAGTGTGAATGGACACTTCATACATAAAGAGTCAGTGCAAGAGGTAAGTTAAGACAAAAGACATAACCCAAGCGAGGTTACGTAGAATATAGATATGAAAATGGACAAATGAGTAGTTAGTAGTTGATTCGGGAAGAGCCTAGTTATGGCTAGAGAAGAGGTCACAGATAAAGCAGCAGATCATGAAAGATAAACGTAGTAAAATCCAACATAAGGAATTCAGTCTTGCCAATACCAAATCGTAATCCTTGAGAAATATCCAAATAAGAGTTGGGGTAGTTAAAGGTACCGTATATGTGTTACGGGAATAAAAAAGAGTGCCACTGGGGAGACAATAAAAATTTGAGTTCAGAAGTAACCCTACGAGTACAAGAGCACAGAGGTATGTAACTAAGGATATTTATAGGCGAGTAAGAGTCGGAGGGTCTACCCTAAGTACTACAACGAAAGACTAGCTGAGGAAATAAGGAAGAAGGCTTCAGCCTAAGCATAGCAACCTGGATTCGATATTGTAGGAGGAATGATATTTTAACAAAAGTTTCATTAGAACATCTTTTGCCCTCCATAAGAAAGTGGAACGTATTGTGACTAATGAACGAGAAGTAAAATCAAAAGTAATATTCGAGATCATATTAGTTGCACAAAATTACATCATGCATGGGTACTAAGATAAGCCAAGTATTCATGCAACAAGTGGCAGAACGACAAGGAAAAGTAATTACTTACGTTTAAAGACAATTGAGAGGGCACAAAAGGAATTATTCAATCTATAACAAGAGTTAGTTACATTATGAATGCAGTTTAGATTTCACAGTATTATCTATGCAGCATATATGTTGACATTATTACAGTTATAGGAGGCTTCCGTATATCATTAAGATAAAGAATTGAGTCCACGTCACAAACAAAGGATTGAGTTGCTAAAGGATTAAAAACATGGATATTCCATAGCGTCCATGAAAAGTTAATGTAATAACTAATACCCTGAGCCGCAGATTAGAAGATAGCTTAATCCTACTTAAAGGCTGAGAAAGAAGAGGAAACTCAAGAGTTATATCAGCTAAGTATATCAAGAGTCTTCTTTTTAGACCTAGATGATTATAGAAATCGTGACTTAGAACATTGCAGAATGACTCTTAATAACAGAACTACAAGAGAGATAGTACATCGGCCATATTCCATAATAGCTCTAAAATAAAGCAGTTAGAAAAGTACCAAACTTAGAGATAACAAAAGATGAATTGGAGATGAAATGCTAAATATGTGCCCCCATTGTTGCAGGACTCCGAAACATTTTCAGGGCGAGGGAGCATCATTTTTACCATTCGAGTAAAGAACACAAATGACATCAATGTCGTAATCTAGAATACTGCAGATATAAAAATATATGATCTGAGACTAGCGACATCATGTGGTAGGAACTTAAAAGATTTTTGTGGACTATAAAGTATAACATGGATGAACAACTCTCCAGATCGACCGTTCAGTTCAAAAGTGTCCGTTAGGACACGTTATGATAAAATTAGAAATGTGTTAGCTTTACCAAAAGTACCACAATTTAGAAGATCATGAATGTGAGTGAGTTAGATGACAAGTCAAATATAAATTTATATGAGACCCATATAATTTAGGAGATTGGAATATAAGGTTGAGAAGTTGAAGCCTATTCTAAATCACTCAGACCTCAAGCGGAGCAGAAATATATGTATATCTTTATACAAGGTGCGACAGAAGGGTTGAATAGAAATGTTACAAGTACCAAGCTAATAACTATGCTTAAGAAAATTAAAGCGGGAACAATGAGAGCCAAGGTAAGGATTGTATTTGGTTCTAGGAGCATCAGAATAAAAAGTATACGATGGCCAAGGTCGTATAATAAAAATTCCTAAAGTATGAACGTATGAAAAGTCATATACGACTGAGTATTCCTATGAAAGGCATCATGAGATCCGGTAAGAAGAAAATCTTTGTCCAAGATATATGGGGATTCACAGGGTCATTTGACGGATAGGCAAAGTCACTTATGAGCTTGAATTGCCTCCAGAGTTAGAGGCAGTTCATTATCCATGCTACGTAAGTGAATTGTTGACCATTCTCGGGTTTTTCCCAGTAGATATCATTCAGATTATAGAGGATCTATCCTACAAGGAGATTCTAGTGGCTATCTTAGATCGACAGATCTTTAGGTTGAGGACCAAAAAGGTAGCCTCTCCGAAGGTATTATGGAAAAATAAGACCGTCGAAGAAATGACGTGGAAGGCTGCAGAGGAGAAGAAATCTGAGTACCCCCCACCTATTTCAAACTAAAGATATAGCTCGATATGGGATATTACAGCACAAACCGGTTCAAACCAGTAGGTCGTGGGGTGAGCTCTTTTTTTTTACTTCATTATTTATGATTCACGGCAGTGTAAGGCCAAGTTTTACTATTTATAGACAGTGGCCCTGGGTGGCATGTATAGTATGTTTTCTGGTTGTGTGCAGGTTGGTTTTAGTCCCATGTGCAGAGGAGACTCTGGAAAAATTTACACGTCTCTAAGAGGTAACATTTGAGGATGAATGTTCCTAAGGGAAAGAAGATGTTACACTACGGACATTCATGTTGGAATGCGTCTTAAGTGAATCAATATAAACCGGAGAGTTTAAGGACCTTTATGAAGATAATGATGATTTAAATCTAGCAGTTCTTAATATGCCTTGTAGGTGTGAAACGAGTTTTGAAGTCACAAGAGTTGTAAAACAAAAGTTGACAAAAGTTATCGCAAGATACGTTCATAATCTAACTGAAATTTGGGTCTAATGTCACTGAGCGTTTCTTCCTATATACTTGGATTTACGGGATACTCCACCCATAAAATCAAAGATCCATGAGTTTAATTTCCAACACATTAAACCGTTCATCGGTATGACATTATAGTAGGGAGATATTCGCATTTTTGCGAGACTGTGGAGGCAGCCCCTATGGGACCTACCTAGGCGGTGGAAGCTTATCCTTTTGTTATAAAAATGGGGGAAGCCCTTCTTTCTCTCATTTATCGACCAGAACACCCCCCCCCCCATATCTCTCCAAAGGCTGTCTAAGAGCTCGCAAAGGTTTAAGGGTGATTTCTAAGGTAAACAACCTAAATCTAACATCAAGAACCCCGTAAAGGTAGCGGAAAGCGCTTCTATCGTGTTGTTGTCGTAATAAGGGTTTTAAATTACTTTTTGAGGCGGATCATTGGTCATTGTTTGAACATAACTCACCCCCACACTATCTAAAGGTTCCCAAAAAGTTTAATAAGGGTTTGAAGGCGAATCCAAGTGATTACATATAATTTTGGCCATTGAAATTTAGTTATAGTGAAGAACAACACCTCTTTGAGGTTGCGTTGTCATTGAGGATTGTTGTGAGCTTTGTTTGGTTGAAATTTCAAGTGGTTGCTATTGGGTTAGGTATATATATTACTATACTACCTGTGCTTGAAGTGTTTTATATGTTGGTTGCATTATTTGAGCAAGATACTACAAGAGGATACTTGCAATAGTTTGAGATGTTATTGTTCTCAATGGACTGTTTTGGAAGGGTTGTTCGCATGGACTGTATATGGTTGGAAACCTTGGAAAATGACTTGTTTATGATGTTTTTATCATGAATATATTGTCTGCATGTCGAACTTTCTGTTGGTACTGTGAATAAGAAGAGAAAGGACAACATAACAATGGAAAGTTATACTTGATGTTGTTGTTGGATTGTTGGGCTATTTGAGGGTGAATTAGGAGATGAATAGGAGGTTAGAAGTCCTAAAATTGTACTTAATATCATACTGGACTTTTTGTTAAGTCAATGAATGAATGACTTTGGAGTTAAAGGGTTCAAAAGGGATTCAATCCGAGCTTGTCGCTCGTCGTGTTAATTAGTAGTTTCGTTAGTGATGTATTGTGCACTTGTCATTGTGCTGATTGAAGCATGCATTATTCTATTTGGGTTTTACTTTGGAGTAAGTGAAACAAAGGTATGTTAAATCTAAACCTTTCCTTCATTTTGGCATGATCTCGCACCTAAATGGGTTTGATAACGAGACGTAAAGAGAAGTTCGTATTCCTGAATTTATGTACATTATCCTAGTCTCATAATTTATAGCATTCTCCCTTATCAAAACTTATATTTAATTAAGTATTATTTTCTTTTGGTCAAGAGAGTAGAGGGTCTATATATATATATATATATATAGTATTCTCACCACCATCGAGCTATAATCGGTGGGCAGGCCCCTATTGGGCAACCTCTGATCAGATAGTGAGTTATATACCGAGCCTATTCTGTTTGAGCGCCTATGAGAGAGCCCAGAATTGATGAGTAGTTATTTATATATCGAACCTAGTATGGGCGAGCGCCTATGAGCGAGCCTACTACGGCCGAGCAGTTACCCGTACCGAGCCTTATAGGGTCGGGTAGCTATTTTACTTACTATATTAAGAGAGTTGAGTATGTATCAACAGGTAAGCATATCTTCAGATCATCTTTGACTCCTAGTTACTCTTAATTATTATATTATCAGTTCAATTTCAGCTTTTAGTTGTTTTATTTCCTTACATACTCGGTACATTATTTCGTATTGACATCCATTTTACCGAGGACGCTGCATTTCATACCTGCAGGTCCTGATAGACACCCGGATAGGCCTTCCCAATAGACGAAGCTAGACATCAACTTGATTGGTAAGCTCTACTCCCCCGGAGTTACCAGGTCTATGCTTTGGTGTCCATTTTGTATGTACAGGTTTGATGGTTAGGTCGAGGCTCTGTCCCGACCATGATACAGTTCTGTTATCTCTAGAGGCTTGTAGACGAGTCTTTTACATTTTGTATGTCAGTATTGTGGCCTTGCCAACCTTTTATTCATGTTCAGTTTGGTATTGCTGGTTGTAGATGTTTATGGCAGCCTCGTCATCCTGCACAGTTATGTATATGAACCTTTGGGTATGTTTACCTATCATATGAGAGAGCCATTATTTTCAGATGATTCAGAATATGCCCTCGTCATCCTTGGTTGGTATTATGTATTTGGAACCTCCAAGGTAACATGACTAGCTTACTTTATGTACTTTCAAAGATGATGTCATTTTCGAGGTTACATCAATTGACTTACGACATACTTTTACGTACAAAAACATGGGATGTAACATGTTTGAGACTTGATACGGCTATTCCTGATATATTGAGCTGTTTGCCTTAACTGTAGGCATATTCTCAGTCATAATATTATACCCGTGTATTATATATCTAACTCCATGCATTCCTTATATGTTACCTCACATGTTGATGATGCCCTTATATGTGTGACACGGTTTGAGCCGAGTATTGTGAGATGTGAATATTTAAGACTTGAGTGGTTGATGACTGAGTTTGGGCCATAGAGCCGATTTGGTATTAATTATGAGGTGATGCGTACGCTAGGACCCATATGGGCTCAATGGTATTGATTGTGAGGTGACGCGTACACCAGGACCCATATTGGGCTAAGTGATATTGATTGTTGATTAAGATCCGATCAGAACCTGGGCAAAAACTCGCCGATCCGGAATCAGGTAATAACTATGGGCGCATGCACACTGGCATATATGTGATTGGTGAAGGACTTGGGTTAGGCACCCGTGAAGTGCTGAGTGTTGTTGTGTGTGTTGAATGAAGGGAAATTGTGCCAGGCACTATATATGTGCTGAGATTTGATATAATTGATTAGACTGTGATGATATTTGTTGATGTCCAATTTTGATCCTCCCTTTTAAAATTGATTTATTTATACTTAAATATTTGCAATGAATGTTTTGAAAATATTTTCTATCAATAATTACCTATTTTTATAAAATATTTAGCTTTGAAATTAATAACCTAGAATTAGTATTATGTATACTTATTATTTTAATACTATTAAAGTAATTTTTCAAAATACATCATAGAGGTTTTATAATTATTTCACAAATTACTTCTCAAATTTTGATTAATTAGATTACTATGTTGATAATTCAAAACTAGCGTTGTAATTTAGGAAACAAAGTATTCTATAGATAAATAATTACAATAGTTAGTAGTGTATTTGATAATCATAATTTTACTAAATTTTCTTGGAAATTAATTAAGTTTAATTATATTAATTTTAAAGGGATTAAAAACTAAAAGGCTACAATTGTAATTTTTTAATTAAATACGAAGTGGCTATACCTTAAATCAATTCTAGCCCAATACACAAGCCAAAAACAAATCTTACCCAGATCCAATTCCTTTCTCTCCACCATGGCAATCCCCATCTCCTCTTCTCGTCAAATGAAATTTTGCCACGTTACCCGTCCTATCCACTAACAAAACAAACACATCCGATCCAAACCGTCCATCCGTTTGATAAATGGTCTACATTTTAACTCCTATTTTCCTCTTAAATTTAAACACCCAAAAGATATAATCCTAACCGTTGGATCACAGGGATCCAACGGACACCAAAATCCCCTTTAAAAATTGTTAAATCCCTAAAAATCAAGACTGTTGATCATCAGATCTAACATCCCAGATCGTTTCCTCCCACTTTAACCCAGAGACCGTTTGGTCTCTCCCCCTAAACCTAAAATCATTTCCTCTCTGACCTCGCCGCCTCTCTTTCCTCTTCCTCTCTCTTTTCTCTCAACCTCACAACCCAAATCAATAAAAAGACCTTGCACAAATTCATGCAAGGTCATGAATTCACCCAAAGATTCATCCTTCCTGTCTCTCACATCCGTCATTCTCGCTGAATCTTTCCTCTTTCATCGATCGAGTTTGAAAACCCCAAATCTGAACCTCAAATTCATGGTTATCCATTTTGTTGCTGTACTTCAGATCTTATTTATCTTTCCATTTTCACCATTTAATTTCAAAATCCCTAATCAAGGGGTCACAGACCAAAATGTGAAATTTCAACTCGTCTAATTCCAGCCTTCTTTTTTTCAAATCGAAGAAAGCATGAAGACATCAGCTGGCTTCCTCGTTGATATTCGATATCCAGAGGTCAAATACAATGACCTTTAGGTATTAGGGTTTTGATCGATGGTCTCTCATGCTTCAATAGTCGGTCTCTCATTTCCCCTATGCTCACGTAAAATCGCTACTGATTTCCCTCTATTTTTCTATGACTTTAACTCGATTATGCTTGCATTACCACTCCTCCATCACTCTCCACTATCAATTTGAATCTGGAACCCTAATGCTTCACAACCGCTATAAATAGGGGCTTTTAGTGTTCTCACCTAACAGACCTAACACAAAACAAATACAACAAAGACAATACGAAATCACTTAACAAATATCAATTTTAGTCTTGGGTAGTACAAATCCAGCTAGGGTTCTAACTAGCTTCTGATTTCTTTCTGATTCTGAGTCTTACACTGGTTGGGGTCTGAGTTCTTGATTCTATACGGCTAAGAAAGAGTATTTGCTTGGTTTACTACTCAAAAGAAGGTCAATATACCCCCATCCTTTCTATTTTAATTGCTTCATTCGAAAATCATGAACATGCTGTTGTTTTCCTTTTAACTGTTTCATCTATAATGTTCGCTATTAGTTTGTAATTGTCTATTTTAGTTCACCATGACTTTGTTGTTGATCCATGGTCAGCTATTATATTTCATTAGTATTGATGAAGTAGCTATGTGACTTTATGATTTATGTTTTGTATCAAATAGCCTATGTGGTTAGGCTGCTTAACATGCTTTAATGATTTCTCATATCTACCTAGACTTCTGACTTCCCTCTACTGATCAGGTTATAATCTTCATGCTTATCATGCCATACTCTTTTAAGTTCTGTTATTCTATACTTGGGGTTGCTGTTAGATGACTCTAGCTAGAACATAGATGAAAGTGCATATTGTAACCTGTATCACTTGGATAAGGTATATGAAGCTTAAGTGTTCAAAATGCTCTCCTTCTTTATGTAAGTGCTTGTTAACTGTGCAGTATAATTTGAGTCATCACTATGAAAGCTTTATATCCATGGCCAATTTCTAACTGTAAATAGTCTCACTGGGATGAACTTTCTATGAACATTAGTACTCATTCTACATATATTTTATTATGATCAACCTTCCTCTTATGAATTACATTGTAGTTGTGTCTATTATAGTTGAATACTAACTATTTATGAAACTTGAATATAACTCCACAATGCCTAGCCATTAACCTTAGTCTGAACAGATGAGTTAATCTTGTCTATTATGATGTTTTCCATGTTCTTAAACCCTTAATTGTACTCACAATCTGATTTTGTAATGTTTGAGACTCATCTTATCTTGTGAGGTCATAACTTTGGATGAAATCTCAGTATCTGTGGAAGTTTGGCATGAATCTTTGTTTATCCCTCATGACTTCATACTTTTGAACACTATTTTGAAATTGTACTCATTCCTCCCTTTCCTCTGTTAATATGGATTAAATTTGGTATTAGAGAAACCTTTTATTGTTACTGATTGAGTACAATAACTTGTTTATATTATTGTCTGAATCTTTACTGAGGATTTCAAAGGTTCCAAGTAGTGCTATTAAACTTTGTGTATGCTCATGATAATATCTGGTGTTAAATTAATTTTTGATCAATCCATTAGGACAATAACATATGTTGTTGCAGTTCTAAACTATGTGCTCTATCTGTCGGTGAGGTGTATGAATCCAGTTGTTTGGTTCTTCAGCAACAATAGTGTTCTTGTCTCCATATGTGCTTAGGAACTTGACTTTTAAACCTGTTCAATATGTGTTTCATTCACTTAATACTGAAAGTATAGTCATGAAGAACAAACTATTTCTATGTGTTTCCTATGTCATTCTCTCCAAAAAGGGTATGTTTCTGTTGTAGGAAAAGTCACAGTAGTTGGTTTGCATAAAGAGCCTCATTGACATTCAAACCTATAGGGAAAAATGAGTTGTTAGTGGTTAGGGGTATTTGGGAGTAGATTTTAACTCTAGGTTGGGCAACTCTCCCCGGCACAAGCATTTTCCTGGGCCTTGAGAGGCTTAGGAACATTGAATTGTCGGGAGATTCAAAAGGGGCATCGATCTTGAGTGGAATTCTTTTCTTAGCCCTTGATACATTGAAACTATGTCATTATTCTTTACTGAGTTCATGTTGTTTTATCTCACATGTATATGACAATTATATATTTGATTGAATGCTTTATTTTACCTTTTAACTCACATAAAATAGCTTAGGCAAGCCTTAAAGAACCTAGGATTAAAAGAAGTCTTAGTTAGTAATTAATTATATATCCGATAATCATGAATTGTAGTTAATTCATTATGCCCTGCTAACTTTTTCTTAAAGATTTTGAAGCCCAAAGGCTTAACAAAGGCAGAAGTCCCTCTCTCAAAAGGAAAAACAAGAACTGAATCACGAGTTAAACTATTTTTCAAAAAAGGGAATCGACTTCTCTCTATAATAAAAGTGTTGGTGCCCCAAAACAAAGACTTTCATACAGTTTAATTCAAGACTATCACTTAAAACCAAGGTATATCTTATGTTCATTTTCACCTCATTAGAATAATATGAACATCCATATTTTAGAAAACAAAGTACTTTAACTTAGATTCTCTTTTATACATTTTTTCATACAAACATCCTATCTTTCAAAGTTCTTTTCAAGCATATATATACTAACATTAGTTTCCTAAAGATCTTCTTTAAATCCATCCTCTTTAAACTACACTCCTCCCTTATAGATATTATGCCCTAATATATTGTAAGCTACATTCTTTAAACACTAGTTAAAGCATAGTACAAATAATTAGTCCTAAATCTAGTCTAAGTCCTATGGAGCTACCTCATGTAGATTTTTAAGGGGGGCCTAACACCTTCCCATTAGAAGAAAAAGAACCCTTACCCATAATCTCACCGGTTCGCAGACTAATAAAGAATATGACCCTTAGTAATTAAATAGGTACCCTAGTATACCTTTAAATATTAGGTGGCGACTCTCTTTCATAAACAACAGAGAAACCACAAGTTGAATTTTGTTTTGACTAGTTCAAAATAGGGTGTAACAATATGGCGACTCTGTTGTTCGATAACAATCGAGGTCTGAGAAATCTCGAGGACGGATGGGTGATCCTAGATCAGTTGTTCAATAGGTTCGAACATCGTGCAAGCTATGAGAGGTATTAGGGGGAATTTCAATGTGATCAAGCAATATGGGAGAGTCTCAGGCCCATCACTTTCTCATTGGCACTGCTGAGATTGTTGGTCTTCTCGTAGAGAAGGGGTCGGATCAACAGCAACTTATTACCCGTGGTTCTGGCGACCTTCCATGGTAACCTTCAAGCTACTCTGGTGCAGATTATGCTAACAAAGATTAGAAGTGCTTTGTCTGCATGTGCACGAGGGTATGATTTCTTTAAGGGTTGTAACTTGCTACTTCAGATCTGGGCTAAAGAATATTTCTTCCAGCGAGAGGCCACCATTGACTACTTTGTGGGAGTCAGCAACATGATCCGTAGCCACAACGAGAGGATGAGACATTGGGTCTCCCCACATGGACCAGAAGAGTGGAGATAAATGCTGACTAATATAAGTGGAGAATGGATCAATTGGAAGCTGTCATGATTAAGCAGGAGGGCAATCTTAAGGACTCTTCAGAAATACTTCATTGATATGATAGGACTTGAGGGCATTCAACCATACTCACCCTTGTGGGTTCTCAGACAGTTGAGGATGATTCAGGATGTGCCTCTGTGGACGAGGACAACGTTGTTTGAGGATGCGTAAAACGAACATATTCAAATCCCAAGGATACAAAGGCTGCAAGAAGAGTGGAACAATCTAGTCACAATGTTGATGGGTCAAAGCTCGTGGTGCACTCCACAATATTATGTCTGGATCAATGAGGAAGATGAGCTACCCTGACCAAGCAGAGAGGGTATAGCCTAGCTAGAGGACGCACTGGCTACTTTGCCAATTCACCATGAGATTCTTCCACATTACCTTGTGAATACCTCGATGCACCGTCAAGTGGTCCGATGATCCATCGATCACATGCTTCCACCTGCTGAAGACGATGACCAGGTAGTGGAGTGCATCTAGATAGAGTCAGAGACAGAGCCGGAAGGAGATCAATGAGAGGAATTTGAGTTCAACGATAACGAAGAGGAGTTTTGCGATTGCATAATGGACCGCAGAAATACATTTTTCTAGCAAAACTTTACTTTATCCCCCAGTGCATTGTTCAACCCAAAAGGTTCGAGCCACGACGAGCTTGCAAGCCGCGAAGAATTTCTATAATCCTCAACACGTAAAACTAATTCGGCACCACGAAACATTATTTTCTTTTGCAAAATTTTACGGGGCCTTACATTGTGTTTGTGGAGGTGTAGATGGGTCATGGAGATTTGGTATTGGTTTCGAATTTCGGGCATGCGAGCCCGGGTTAACTTTTTGTTGACTTTTGGAAATTCATCAAAGATCGATGCTTTGTAGATTGAGATTGCTTCCTATAGCATTATTTGACTTCCTTGGTTGATCATTGGCTTGGATTTGCGTGATTGGAGGGCTAGAGTGAGGTTTCTACGCGATTTGAAGTTGATGGCTAGCCTAGACGAGGTAAGTATCTGACCTAATCTTGTTGTGAGGGAATAACCCTTAGGATATGACGTTATATGGGTGTTATGTATGATTCATGATTAGAGTAGTCTTTACGTTGTAGCATGCCTTGTTTTTGAGACTGTGCTTCCTGTTATCATGCCTTATATGTCTTTCTGACTACATAAACCTCTTGAATCATGCTAGAGATCATGTGTAGGTTTTGATTACCTGGTTTAACATAAAACTTGTTATTGTATGGCGTACCTGCCAAATGTGAGCTATGATCATACACTTCGCATATGCATACACCTTAGCATGCTATTTTCCTCAATCCATGAGTATGTGATTTGATATCCGTTGATTGTATACACATATTCTTGTATATGCTTTATATGTTATGGATTGGATTGACAGCACGTGATTGGTCCTTGCGGGTTACGTTATTATAGCACATGAGTTGTTCGTGCGGTTGTTAGGATCATAACGCGCCAGTTGTCTATATGGTGGTTATGATTATGGTACGTGTGTTTTGTTTCTCCTTGGTAGGATGGAGTCATAGCATTATGCTTTTGTGGTTGCATCTGTTAAACTTTTTGGACAGTTCTCTTATTTGGTTCTCTTTCCATTATCGGTTATATTCGAGTTGTTGCTTGTTTGGTGCATGTATTCCATCATCTGTTATTCTAGGTCGCATTTGGTGTGGCATGTCGGTCGATAGTGTGTACTGGAAGAGAGAAGGTTGTTAAACCTGGAATTAGTGCAATCGGTTTTGGATAAGGTATGCTTAAAGGAAGAATGCCATAGTCAGTTGAGAAGGGGAGCCTTGGCGTAATTGGTAATGTTGCTGCCATGTGGCCCGGAGGTCACGGGTTCAAGCCGTGGAAACTGCCTCTTGGAGAAATGTAGTGTAAGGCTGCGTACAATAGACCCTTGTGTTCTATCCCTTCCCCGACCCCGCATATAGCGGGAGCTTAGTGCACTAGGCTCTTTTTTTTTCTTGTCAGGCAGGAGAACTCCATGACTTGTTGATTTGATGGGTGGTTATGAGTTTTTACATGTTTCTTTCATTATCAGCAGTGTTGTAAAGGTTTGGCACAAGGTTTTTATTTAATATTAGAGTATATGGCGAGTACCAGATTTGGTAATAAGTAGCTATGGTGGTCGGAAGGTATTCTTTTAAGTATATGAGTTATGTAGTACATCGTGTGATTATATCTTGGGAATATATTTATGGCTTGGTGAAACTTGTAAGGATTAATATAGTGTATATATAAAAGAATCAAATCTTAGAGGGAGTTTCGGAAGTTAGAATTTGGTTCTAAGGATTGTAAGCTAAGGTAGAAGGAAGAATATTTAGTTATGATTGTGTTAATAGGCTTATTGGATGGAGGTGACATGAGATAACCCATGCGTATGGATATGATGACCATGCGTATCGATATGATGAACGACTCTAGGCACGTTTGATGACGAACGTATGTTTAAGAGAGGGAGAATACAATGACCCGACCGATCATTTTGAGCTTTGGTATTCCATTGCGGTGGTTTGAGTCCTTGAGTAACTTCATATGATGTATTACGACTTGTGGACATAGTTGGTTTTGATGTTCCTAAGTTTCGGGATTGATTTGATAGAGTGATTTATAATTTATCATCTTTAAGTTAGAAGAGTTGACCAAGGTTTGACTTTTGAGTTAACGGGCTCAGAATAGGGATTTGGTGGTTTCAATAGGTTCGTATGGTTATTTTGGACTTGTACATGTATCCAAGATTGATTTTTGATGTTCCTAGAGGATTTTGACTCTATTCGCCGAAAGTAGGTAATTTAAAGAATTGGAGTGTTCAAAGGTTTGACCGTGAGTTGACTTTGATGTTATCGGATTCCGTTTGTTGTTCAGGAATCTTGGATTGGTCATTTAGTTTATTGGAACTTGTGCGCAAAGTTTGGTTTTGATCTGGATTGTATAAGTGTGATTCGGACGCGTGTAGCGAAGTTGGAATGTTTTGAAGTTAAGAGAAGAATTTTTATCTTAAATTCTTAGTTGGATGTTATTTGTGGTGTTTCTAGCCTTTGGATAAGTTTTTATAAGGTATTTGTACTTGTTGATACAATTGGACGCGGTCCCAAGGGCCTCGGGTGTGATTCGAGGTGGTTTCCGATCATTTTGGTTGAGTTTGGAGTAGCTGATGTGATGTTGTGTTGCAGTGCATCACGATTGTGGAGTGAGGCTCGCGATCGCAGTGAAGGCTTTTGTAGGAAGGCATTTGTTCTTCGCGTTTTCAAACATGGTCTCGCGTTCGCTTAGTGGTGGGGGTTAGAAGCTCCACATTCGCAGGATGAGTTTTGCATTCGAGAGGTATGGAGTCAAGAGAGAGTTTTGGTTTGCGCGTTCTCGTTTAGGAGGACGTCAGATCTTCGCGTTCGCGTGTGATACTTCGTGTTAGTAATGAGGGGCAGTGTGGCAAATCGCGTTTGTTCATTGCGATAATGGGGGCCATGTCGTGTTCGGGAAGGGTACCACTAGGCAGGCTTATTTAAGTGCTTATTTCGGGACTTTGCCCATTATTTTAGATTTTGATCCCTACAATTCGAGAGGCGGAGAATTTGAAGGGGAATTTCACTATTGTATTGGAGGTAAGTAATTTTTACTTGGATTTGTTTATATATCTTTATTTCCTATGGATTGTTACACTTAATACATGGAATTTTGAGATAAAATTTATAGGATCCTGCATTTTGGAGATTTGAGTACCAATTTGGACACGGTTTTGGAGTCTAATCACATATTTGGACGCAACACATTATGGGTCGTGAAGATTTGGTATTTATTTTAAATTTTGGGCACGCAAGCCCGGTTTGACTTTTTGTTGACTTTTTAGAAATTCATCAATATTCGACGCTTTATGGATTGAGATTGCTTCCTATAGCATTGTTGACTTCCTTGGTTGATGATTGGATTGGATTTGCGTGATTGGAGGGCTAGAGCGAGGCTTTTATGCGATTTGAGATAGAAGGTTAGCTCGGATGAGGTAAGTATCTTACCTAATCTTGTTGTGAGGGAATAACCCTTAGGATATGACCTTATACGGGTGCTATGTATGATTCATGATTGGACTAGTCTTTAGGCTGTATCATGCCTTGTTTTGGATAGTGTGCTTCCTTTTGTCATTCTTTATATGTCTTTATGACTACATAAACCTCTTGAATCATGCTAGAGATCTTGTGTGGGTTTTGATTTCCTGTTTTATCATAAAACTTGTTATTGTATGGCGTACCTGCCTAATCTTAGCTATTGTCATACACTTCACACAGGCATACACCTTAGTACGCTATTTTCCTTAATCCATGAGTATATGATTTGATATTCGTTGATTGTATGCACGTATTTTTGTATATGCTTTCTATGTGATGGATTGGATTGACAGCACGTGATTGGTCCATACGGGTTGAGTTATTATAGCACATGAGTTGTCTGTGCGGTTGTTAGGATCATTGCATGCTATTTGTCCGTACGATGGTTTTGATTATGGTACATGAGTTGTCCGTGCAGTGTGTGGATAAGGTTCCATCCCTTTAGGGTCGTCCCCTCATGTTTCTCCTTGATGATGTACACGCGGATTATGAAAAATTGATCAGTGGTTAGATATTATATATTTCCTCTATATGCAAACTCGTTGGATGTATACATGATTTTTACTGCTTATATTCTCTATATGCTAGCGCTGGACAGTACACATGCTATTGATGTATATCTTCTCTATATGTTGCTTTACTTGATGAAATAATTTACGGCACATATATTCTCCATATGGTAATTCGTGTAATTGACTTGTTTACTCATGCATATCTCTTCTTATGCAGCTATTGTTGGTTATTGACATTTCATGCATATCTCCTCTATATTCCACTATTGACAGTTATTTGATATGACATACATATCTTCTCTATATGATGCTTTAATTGAAGAATTGGTTTATAGTACATATCTTCTCTATATGTCATCCTGTGTAACTGGGCTTCTTCATTTATGCATATCTTCTCTATATGCAGCTATTGATGATTTATTGATGGTGCATATCTTCTCTAGATGCTGAACTGTTAGTTAGTTTACAATGCTTTTGCATATCTTCTCAATGTGCACCGATGGACTTAACTGTACTACATGCTTAGATTTTGGTATTGTTGTTGGGTACATGTTTATGCTATTGAGATGCATAGGCTACGTAAAGTGAGTATATTATGACTTGAAAACCTCGTCACTACTTCACTGAGATTATTCATGATACTTACTGAGTACATGATGTGTGAAAACGAACCTTGTATTCCATGTGAGTCAGTTGACTTCGATTAGACCAGACCGCCCCTTTCGATGTGTTTCAATTCTTTCGAACAAGAGATGGTTGATGCTTTTGAATCGTCACTCTGATTTGTGTATGACTTGACGCTCTAAAGGGTTTTACTCATACTATACTTCTGTACCTTGCGTGCAAATTTCGGAGCTGAGCTGATGTGGATGACGAAGGCTAGCATTAAAGAGGTACCAGCATTCCAGATACAAGCTACCACTTATTCATGGTAGTTTAGGACTTATATTTGTGTTTATGTGAATTTCAAACAGATGATATAATTTTTCTTTATATCAGAGTTGTGTCTGTATTCTTATTCTTAGTTTCTCATAACTTGTACTATCTGTCCTTAGGATAGTTGTATGGATTTCTACCATCTTATTTATTGTTTATTGATGATCTCTCATTCGAGTTGTGTTATTTGTTGTTTACTTTCCTAGCGTGTTGGGGTTAAGTGCGATCTTGACTAGGTGGGATTTTTGGTAGATAATAGCCTATATATCGACATTGCTTAATGGTTCAGAATGGTGGAGATGTTGTCCTAATTTCTAGATAATTAAAGAAGTATGCGAATAGTTACTTGATTTATGCTCAAATAGTCAATGAAATAGTTTTATGTTTGACCACGTGGTTTCACTTGTTATACAGTGATATATGTAAGAATTAAGGCAGATTGCATGAGTTTATAGTAAGGCATTAAGAAAAAATACTAAACAAGAGATAGCCATGAAGAGTCTAGTTGTTATGTGGTGTTATGACACTATGGTTACTTGATTTCTAACTAAAGTATAAGATACATGATTTTTGCACCAGTTGTGTTAGTTTAGTACACATTTTGTAATTATATTTCTATCCGAGTTAGATAGGGGATTTATACACCATATGAGCCGGATTAGAAAAGAAGCCGATGCACCGAAGATGGGTAAGACATGTGGGTGAGCGAACCCAATGCACCGTAGCAGTATACAACAGTAGTAGTATCACGGTGTAACGACTCGGCTGGTTTTTTGTATATTTAGCCTCGTTCCCCTGTTTGATATCCCCTGTATGTGTATTTGATATTACATGACTTGCGGGGGTGGTTGTTTTGGTTTTGGGAAGGTTTTGGAGTGAATTGGAATACTTTTTTTGTTTTTGCAAATATACTACTAGGTTATTCGCCTAGTAGCTGTTATATATAATAAATCCCAAATTGGGTGAAACTTACAAAATGTTCAAATAAACTACAACCAAACAATACGACAAAGAAATCCAATGGCTATTGCTACCAAATACAATGTAGCAGTAGCGTAATGAAAGATGGAAAATACAAGGCTAGTAATTTGAAACATCCAAGTTGCCGACGACCATGAATGCACACACCAGTTGCCAACAATTTGTTGTAGCACCTACAAAGCTCTCACCAGGCGCCATTTGTTGCAATCCAAAGGAATAGGTATGTTTAAATCCAGTAGTTGTAAAGCAAAGCATTTTGGACATTGGGAACTTGGGGCTAAAAATTCCAGCATCATTGTTGATACATTGAACATGAATTTGAGATGAAAGCATAATAGAGACAGAACTGCCTGCTTGAGACATGAGGACAATATAATGTCTTCTTATCTCCAGATTTGACCGGTACCAAATTTTGGAACAACAATCCTAACTTGAAAGATGGAAAAATTGAAGGTTTGGAAAGTTCAAAAGTTTGACCGGGAGTTGACTTTGATGGTATCGAGCTAGGATTGTTGTTCCCAAATTTGGTATAGGTCCTTTTTATCATTTGGGGTTTGTGTGCAAATTTTGGATTTATTCCGATTAAGTTAGGCTTGAATCGGACGCTTGGTTTGATGGTAGAATTTTATGAACTTAAGAGATAGATCTTGACTTCTGATTCATAGTTTTGATGTAAATTCCAGTGTTTTGATCCTTTGGATAGGTTTGGGAAATGTATTTGGACTTGCTGGTATGATTGAACGGGGTCCCAGGGGCCTCAGTTGTATTTCAGATGAGTTTCTGAGCATTTTTGAAGTTGGATATCGGTCTGGTTCTGGTGTTTTTGCACATGCGGAGTTTGGTCCGCATATGCGTCCATAGATGCGGAAAAATGGTGCAGAACCGGAATTTGGGCCTGGGGATAAAGAGTTCGCAGATGTAGAGTTTTAGGCGCAACAACGGTCGCGAACCTACGAGGTTGTTCCACATGTGCACCCCTGCAGAAGTAAGATTTTTATTCGCATAAACGGAGGGTTAGAGGTGTTATTGCGCTTGCAGATGCAAGCATAATTTCGCATAAGCGACATTTTTGCCGCATAAGCGATAATCGCTAGGCAGTGTTATTTTAATCGAGAGTTTGGACTATTTTATAATATTTTGAGATTGGGAGCTCGGATTGGGGTGATTTTTTAGGCTATTTTTATCCACTTGGATTGGGTAAGTGCTTTTAACTCGGATTTGATTATTTTTCTTGATTCTACTCTTGGCTTTGGGTTTTGGTTGATGAAATCTATGGGAGAAAATTGGGGTTTTTGTCCTATATTTGGAGTTGGTTTTGGATGAGACTTGTATATTTAGACTCATATTGGAATGGGTGTTCAGGATTAGTGAGTTATCTTGGGTCTCGAGCTGGGGTCCTGGGTTGACTTTAAAGTTGACTTTGTGTATTTGTATAAAGATCGAAACTTTATTATTTGGGGTGGTAACTTTGGCTTTATTTAATGTTATTGAGTTGTTTTCTGCTATATTCGAGCCATTCGGAGGTCGATAGCGTGGGAAGGCATTTCTGGAGTATTGAATAGCCTTGTTTGAGATAAGTATCTTGCCTAAACATGGTTGAGACATTAGTTTCCTAAGTGATTGGTGTTGACTAAGATCTGAGGGTATCGTACATGCGAAGGGTTGAGCCCATGTGCGTGCATCGGGTTTTATTCATGTTTGGGGAAGTATTTAGGCTATATTATACCTTTGTTTTGAACATTTGTGATTCTTACTATCATGATTTACATGGTTTACTACTACGAGACTTCGTGAATCATGTTAGAGACTATGTGTAGGTTAATATCATGTTCAAAGATGATAACTGCTATTTTGAGGCGTATCCGCCTAATTTGAGCCGTAATTGTACACTTCGCACATGCATACACTTTAGCATGTTATTTTATCAATTCAGGAGTACTTTATTTGATGTTTATTGATTCTATGCACGTATTCTTGTATATGTTTTTGTTCTGGATTTGTTTGACAGCACGTGAGTTGACCATGCGGGTTGAGTTGATTGTGGCACGTGACTTGTCTGTACGGTTGTTATGGCACATGAGTTATCCGTGCAGCGTGTGGATAAGGATCCAATTCCTTAGGGTCTTCCTCTTATGTTTCTCCTTGATGACGTACACGTGATTGTGGAAAACTGAGCAGAGTTAGGTTTTTGTAAAGTTTCTCTATATGCAAATTCCTTGGATCTATACATGATTTTACTGCATGTCTTCTCTATATGCTGACTCTGTACTTTTATACATGCCTTTTTATGCATATCTTCTCTATATGCTTCTTTGTGTTAATAAATTGATACACAATGCATATCTTCTCTATATGTCTCTCGTGTAATTTGACTTGCCTTTTTACGCATATCTCCTCTATATGCTGACATGTTATCCTATTAAAGTTCGTTCATATCTTCTCTATGTGCACCATAAGCTTTACCTGCAGCTAAGCATAGATTCTAGTATTGTTACTGCATATTCATATGTGTTCATGACTTGTACAGATTTTATCACTTGAGTATCATTGATGATTCTTGCAACTACCTCCCCAAGGTTAGTCGTGATACTTACGAAGTACATGAGGTCGATTGTACTCAAGCTACATTCTGCAATTAATTGTGGAGATCCAGGTGTGGAACCCACTTGAGATCTTTTCTCGATGGTCGTTGAGTTGCCGAGAGATGAGGTAGAGTTTTCCATTCGCAGATCTTGGCGTCACTTTCCATTACTATTACTAATATTATTGTTCAGACAATACTTTTATATTATCAGACTTGTACTCCTATGTAGATCGCTAGTTCTGGGGGATTTATTTGTCACGCCCCGACCTCGGGGAGCGCGATCGGTGCTCAACCGAGATACCCCGGTTAAGGAAGCCTGCTAGATGCCTTCTACCCAACTTTGCCCATTAACAACATAAGAATCAGTACAAGTGATAGACATGAGAAGAGTTAAGTGTTCCACATTCTTTTTCCATTACTAAAGGATATCCATTTATAATTTCCAAAATATTACAAGTTTATAGATATGATGAGAAACATGTTTGACCAAACACCAACACTTACTAGTTTAATTCCCAACATCAAACACCACCCACAACCTGTCTACAGAGCCTCTAAGTATAATAGAAGAGTAGTATGGAAGTGTCGGCGACAAGGCCCCAGCTATACCTCAAAACATAAAGTACAACGTCAAATGACATGAAGCTCGGAACAGAGTAGGGCTCACCAAAATCTACTTAATAGAGAGTAACTGCTAACGAGGATCAAAACCGCCCGCTGACGAACCACCTGCATCCATTGAAGATGCAGCGCCCCCAGCAAAAGGGATGTTAGTACATATGGAATAGCACTAGTATGTAAAGCTAAATGTCCTCTTTTAAAATATAATGCCAATATAAGAAAGGGAAAACCATAGAAATAGCAAGTCACAATCAACAATATCCAATTGCCCAGTTAAAACATAACAATTTTTGAAATACAAAAATAATATATATTTTTGGTTGGGAGATCATTAGCACCAATATACCACCGTGTTTTAGCACGGAGTCCGATCATACCCGATCAGCTAGGCCATCTCCCCACGAACAATGTGGTTTGACATGTGATGCGAAAAAAAGGTGTTGCCAACCACCATGTGCGCAACATGGCATCCGATCTCCACCCGATCGGCTAGGCCATCTTCCCACATACGCCGTGTGGGTTGACTTTCCAATTCACAGCTAATATTAATCTCATCCCAATTAAGGGGAATAATCACAATCACATCAATATTTAAATCTCATCCTAAATAAGGGAAATAATCACAATCCACCCCTACACCGGCACGTGTAGTTTTGGGTGTGGGTCTTATGACCCACCCTTCCTCTGTTTGCTAATGATACTCCTGAAAACCTTTTGTTTTTGCACACAACAAATAGAAAATTCCAAAAATCACAACTTCAGGTTTATTAGCAATGAAGACTTTAAACACAATGAATTTCTTTCCAAGAAATAGAGTAAAATGATTGTCAATCGAAGCACAAGTTAAAATCATAAACGTGTAACACATTTTTTTGTTTCTTGAAATACTTTTTCCCAAAAAAGGCAATATACAATTTCAACTCATGAAGACATAAGAGCTCAAAATACATTGTAAATACTTATAAAGCATAGCATTAGTTAAAACAACCATATTTGGACATGACTTGGGTACACAAGCTTTAAGGCAAATCTATTTTCGAAGTCAGTTTGGAACAGTTGAATCAAGGCTTATTTCATAACCTCTCTCCCATCATTTTATTTCCTTGGCACCATTGGCCACAAGTATAACTTTCATTATTGGCACGGTGGCCACGCTTTACATCTCCAACCCACTTCTTTTACTTTCAAGCATCTTTATAGATTACCAACAATAAGGCATTTCAAATCAAGACTTCAGGTACACAAGCAATTCGAGTTTTAGACGCATGGAGTATTCTTTCCAAGTTAAGCATAATGGACTTTCATTTGAAACATGACTCAAAGCCATAATATTTTAATACACATATCATTCTTGAACACATTCCCAAAGGATAACATAATGTGATAGGAACATTCGGAACACATTTTGAATACATAATTCTCGTCACTTTGCTTACTCGGGAAAATTGAATTTATTGGGAACAACTCAGAACATGGGAATAAGAAAGTTGACCCAACCATACTTGAAACTTACGGGAACATCATGAAATTCAATTCTAAGAGAGTAGTTTAGCCAGCATACCTTGTTTGAGCTTTGTAAGGCCCCAAAAATTTTGCCAAGGAATTTAAGGTTTCGTGTTGTCGAGGTAGGCTTACGTGTTTGAGTGTTGTATAAGATTCTTCACGGCGAGCTTGCTCGTCGCGGTACGGACTTTTTGGGTTGAAGAGTGCATCGAGCACCTCGCCGCGAAGAATTTCTACAACTCTCAAACACGTAAGCCTACCTCGACACCACGAAACCTTAAATTCCTTGGTGAAATTTTTGGGGCCTTACAAAGCTCAAATAAGGTATGTTGGCTAAACTCCTCTTTTAGAATTGAACCCCACAATGGCTTTGTAAGTCCCATGTTTCTCATTATAAATTGATTATTCCGAACAAGCCTTGTGTCAAAATATATATGCGTTCAAATTGTATTCCAAACGTTCTTCTTTGTTGAGCTACTATTTGAAAAGGTGATTAAACATAGGTTGTGTGTTAGTATGTCATGATTTGAAGCGTGATTTCAATGAAAACTAGCATGTCGAATTTTGTAAGAAATCACATGTGTCTAAGACCCTTAATTTGGTTAGTTTCTCAAATGTGTATCTAAAGTCTTGAATTAAAATGTCTTGTTGTTGATAATCTATAAGGATACTTGAAAGTGAAAGAAGAGGGTTGGAGATGGATAGTGTGGCCACTGTGCCAATAATGAGAGTTATACTTGTGCCCAAACATGGTTGTTTTAACTAATGCTATGCTTTGTAAGTATTTCCAATGAGAGTTATACTTGTGCCCAAACGTGGCTGTTTTAACTAATGCTATGCTTTGTAAGTGTTTCCAATGTGTCTTCAGCTCTTATATATATATTCATGAGTTGAAATTGTGTATTTTCCTTTTTGGGAAAAGTTTCAAGATTAAATGATGTGTTACTCGTTTATGCTTCTAACTTGTGCTTTGATTGCCAACCATTTTACTTCATTTCTTGGAAAGGAATTCATTGTGTCTTCACTGCTAGTAACTTAAAGTTATGATTTCCGGAATACTCTATATGTTGATGCTTATGTTGATGATCCTTGAAGGTAAAGAAAAGAAAGTGTGGAATATGAAGTACGGCCGTCGTGCCATGAATAATGAATCTTGTGAATGGCCAAAATAGCCAAGGAAATAGTGTTGTTGTGAGTGGTTGAAAATACTAATGAAGGTTTATACAAGGTGAATATAAAAATATATTTTTACTTTTGTTTCCCTTTTGTGCAAAACAAAAATATTTTTGGGAGTATCATTAGCAAACCGAGGAAGGGTGGGTCATAAGGCCCACACCCGAAACTACACGTGCCGGTGTAGGGGTGGATGGTGATGGATTGTGATTATTCCCCTTATTTGAGATGATATTTATATTAGCTATGAATTGGAAAGTCAACCCACACCGTATATGTGGGAAGGCGGCCTAGACAATCGGGTGGAGATCCGACGCCATGTTGTGCACATGGTGGTACTACTCTTGGCATCACCTTTTTTCGCATCACATGTCAAACCACATTCTCTATGGGGAGATGGACTAGACGATCGAGCGTGACCGGACTCTGTGCTAAAAACACGATGGTATATCGATGTTAATGATATCCCAACCAAAAATATATATTATTTTTTGTATTTTGAAAACTGGTATGTGTTAACTGGCCATTTGGATATTGTTGATTGTGACTTGCTGTTTCTATGGCTTACCCATTCTTATAATGGTATTCTATTTTGAAAGTGAACATTTAGCTTTCCATACTAGTACTATTGTATATGTACTAACGTCCCTTTTGCCGGGGGCGCTGCATCTTCAATGGATGCAGGTGATTCGTCAGTGGGTGGTTTTGACCCTCATTAGCAGTTATTCTCTATTCAGTAGATTCTGGTGAGCCTTACTCTGTTCCGGGCTTCATGTCATTTGACGTTGTACGTTACATTTTGAGGTATAGACGGGGCCTTGTCGTTGGCACATCCATACTACTCTTTTGTTGTACTTAAAGGCTCCGTAGACAGGTTGTGGGTGGTATATGATGTTGGGAATTAAACTAGTTGGTGTTGGTATTTGGGTGAACATGTTTTTATCATATCATTAAACTTGTTATATTTTGGAAATCATAAATAAATATCCTTTAGTAGTGGAAAATATTATGGAATACTTGACTCTTCTCATGTCTATCACATGTACTGGTTCTTATATTGTTAATGGGCAAGGTTGGGTAGAAGGCATCTAACAGGCTTGCATAACCAGGGTATCTTCGTTGAGCATCGGTCGCGCTCCCCGAGGTCGGGGCGTGACAAGCTTTCCTTAAGTTACTACAACGTCCCAACACTTCTAGCAATAACAATCTATAGGAAGATAACGAAAATCGGATAATAATTAGAAGGATTCTCATGGTGTAACTCTCTTAGGAATTTCGTCAAACACCTAGAATGCAAAATAGACTGCAAAGCTCTACAATAGTAATCCCTTCCTCCCTCAACCAATTTCAATAAGAAACTACCCAAACTAGTTCATTAACCCTACATACTACAAGCTATTGACACATGCGTGGCCTAATTCCAATCCCACAATATATTGAGACCCTAAAATAACTTATATAGGTGGTATAGGACAGGAACTTACCCGGATAGATGGTGGTATAGTGAGTGGCTTCCTTGATTCTTGAAGATTGGTGCAAGAATGGGTGCTTATAATGCTAGGACTTCCCCTTCTCTCTCTTAAATACTCTTACATCTCTGTAAATTTACGAGACATTTGTTTCAAAATGAGACCTAAAGGTTATTTATCAAAATGGGGTTGGGTTATAAAAATAGGAAAATGGATCCTCTGAACTCAGGTCTGCGGTCGCAGAATGGACTGCATAACAGATATGCGGCCCGCAAAATGAGCCGCAAAAATGATGCCAAGAACTGGGCTGGTCCGGATCGGTCTGCGATAGGTCTGTGGTCTACAGACCACTTATGCGTCCGCAGAATGGACCGTAGAATCGTTCAACAAAATTCTTCATGCCAAATCTACGATGGAAAATGCGGACCGCGAAATGGATATGCGATCACAGAATAGATCGCAAAATGACCTTCAAAATTCAACCATTTTTCTGCTCAACTCTGCGATGGGGCCTTATATTATAATATCAGCGCCGTCTTATTTATGATATTTGGCTATTAGACTTGTTTTAATTTCGTAATTTTCCATCTTGAATCGTTACTGTTATACTTGGCCTCCCTAGCAAGCAAGTTAGGCACCATCACGATCGGATGGTGGTTTTTGGATCATGACAAGTTGGTATCAGAGCCCTAGGTTCATAGGTTTTACAGGTCATAAGCAAGTTTAGTAGAGTCTTGCAAATCGGTACAAAGACGTTTATACTTATCTTCTAGAGGATATCAAACTATTAGGAAAACTTCTCTTTCTTTCATTCTGTATTATCCGAATTTGTTTATTCTAAAGATTGTTTGCTCTTCTATTCTCTCATAGATGTTAAGAACACGATCTATCAGATCAGCTGAGCAGGCACCAGTGCCTCTAGTTAGGGTCGTGAGGGGTCGGGGCCAATGTAGAGGTCGATGTAGGATATGCGCAACAGCTAGAGCCCCAGCTATGGCAGCAGTTGTGGATCCATTAGTTGCTCCAATAGAGGAGCAGGTTTCGGATATTGTTGAGCCGGTGGGACCATCTCATGCTCTGGTAGTACGTATTGTTATGCCTAGTCTTCAGGAGACTTTGGCTCAGAGTCTAAGTTTGTATCCGAGCTTGGCCCAGGCGGGTATGATACCAGTTGCACCAGCTACCTCACAGGTCAGGGGGAGGATCCTAGAATCATGCTGCCTGTACACCAAAGTAGTTGGCTCAAGGTTTTCAAACACTAGGGGTTCTGTCGGTGTAGCCAATCATTGCAGATCAGACTGAGATTAGACCATCCTTGATTGTTGGGGAGCAAAAGAGGTTGGAGAGATTCAAGAGACTTCGTCCTCCTTAGTTCAGTGGAGGATATTTTTAAGATGCATATCAGTGCCAGCAGATTCTATGTACTTTGGGTCTTATGGACTCAAATGGAGTTGACTTCACTACTTTCCAACTGTCAGGGCCAGCCTACAGGTTGTGGCAGACCTATGAGTCGGGCAGGTAAGCTGACTCAGCACCATTTACATGGCATCAGTTCTTGGTTCTCTTCTTAGAGAAGTTCATCCCATATACTCGCAAAGAGGAGTTGTGTAGGGAGTTGAGAACCTACACCGGGAGGGTATCACCGTGGCTTAGTATGAGATGAGGTTCACGGAGTTGGCATGTCATGCAGTGTTCTTGATCCCTACTAAGAGGGAGAGGGTTAGTAGGTTCATTGAGGGCCTCAACTTTGGTATCCGTTATGGGATGGCACGGGAGGCCGAAACTGATATTACTTTTCTACACACTCTTGAGATTGCCAGGTGCTTAGAGCAAATCCACAATAGGAGAGAAAAGATCAGGACTCCAAGAGAGCCTGTGGTTCATGTGAATTTGGTCGTGCCTAATCTAGAGGCCAGGGACATCACAGTAGAGGTTGGGACATCACAGTAGAGGTTGTCCTTTCAAGCATGTTCAGTCAGCTCAGTAGGTTCATTATGGTTATTCAGTCATCCACGGTTCTTACAATGCTTCACCGGTCCAGTCATCTTTCAGTACACTACCAGAGGTATTGTCCAGACTCCTGAGCAATGCACTGCGTCAGGGCACCTAGTCCATGGTTCCAGCGCTAGAAGTTACACCACCCACACAGTCATCTAGGGGTGGAGCTTAGTCTGCTCGAGGCTATCCTAGAGGGGGAGGTAAGTCAGGTGGAGGACCGGCCCATTGCTATGCATTTCTAGCTAGTCTAGAGGCAGTTACTTTAGATGCCATGATCACACATGTATTGTTTCAGTTTGCCACAGAGATGCTTCAATGTTATTTGATCCTGGTTCCACTTATTCTTATGTGTCATCATATTTTGCGCATTACTTGGACACGCCTCGTAGTTCTCTTGATATTTATGTAAATATGTCTACACTTGTTGGTGATTTTATTGTGGTAGATAGTATGTATCAAGCTGGTGTGGTTACCGTCATGGTTTATGAGGCTATGGTTGATCTTTTGTTTCTCAATATGGTTGATGTTGAGGTGATCTTGGGTATGGATTGGTTATCTTAGTACCACGATATTCCTGATTGCCACACTAAGACTGTGACTTTGGCTATGTCAGGGTTGCCAAGGTTAGAATGGAAAGGTTCTGTTGGTCACACTCCTAGCAGAGTGATTTCATTTTGAAGGCTCAACGGATGGTTAAGAAAGAGTGTTTGGCATATCTTGCCTTTGTGAGGGATATTAGTGTTGATACTCTTACTTGAGTTAGTTCCAGTATTGAGGGAGTTTCTAGACGTGTTCCTTGTTGACCTATCGTGCATGCCACCCGATAGGGATATTGATTTTGGTATTGACCTGGTGTCAGGTACTCAGCTCATCTCTATTCCACCGCATCGCATGGCAGCAGTGGAGTTGAAGGAGTTGAAGGAATAGTTGCATGAGCTATTGGATAAGGGTTTCATCAGACCTAGTGTGTCACCTTGGGGTGCACTGGTGCTATTTGTGAAGAAGAAAAATTGTTCTATGAGGATGTGCATTGACTACTGGCAGTTGAACAAAGTCACATTCAAGAATAAGTATCCATTATCACAAATTAGTGATTTATTTTATTAGCTTCAGTGTGCTAGGGTGTTCTCAAGGATTGATCTAAGATCGGGGTATCATCAGTTGACGATCAGGGCTTCGAACATTCCTAAGATGGCTTTCAGGAACTATTATGGGCATTATGAGTTCTTGGTGATGTCTTTTGGCTTGACTAATGCCCCAGCAGCTTTTATGAATTTGATGAACAATGTGTTTCATCTTTATTTGGATCCCTTCGTCATTGTGTTCATTGAGGCTATATTAGTGTAGTCCCATAGTAGGGAGGAGCACGAGCAACATTTGAGGGCGGTGCTTCAAATTTTGAGGGAGAAGAAGTTATATGCAAAGTTCTCTAAGTATGAGTACTGGTTGGATTTGGTGGCATTCTTATGCCACGTGGTATCTAGCGATGTGATCGCGGTGGATCCGAAGAAGATTGAAGTAGTACAGAGTTGGCCTAGACTTTCAACTGCTAGTGAGATGCGGAGTTTCCTAGGGTTGGTTGGGTATTATCGTCGTTTTGTGGAGGGATTTTAATTTATAGCAACTCCATTGATCAAATTGACCCAGGAGGCTTCTCCATTTAGGTTGTCTGACGAGTGTGAGGAGAGCTTTCAGAAGCTCAAGATTGCCTAGGCTACAACTCCGATTTTGGTTTTTCCTTCGGGAACGGGATCAAATACAGTTCATTGGGATGCTTCTCGGGTTGGTCTTGGGTGTGTGTTGATACAAGATAGTAGGGTGATTGTATGTGTCACACCAATTAAAGCCCCATGAAAATAACTATTTGGTCCATGATTTGGACGTGGCAGCTATTGTACACGAGCTCAAGATTTGGAGGCATTATCTTTATTGCATGTCTATTGATGTGTATATGGATCAATGCAGTTTCCAACATCTGTTTAAACAGAATTTGAGGTAGCGAAGACGGTTGGAGCTGATGAAAGATTATGATATCACTATTCTCTATCATCCGGGGAAGACTAATGCAGTTGCAAATGCCTTGAGCAGAAAGGCGGAGAGTAGGGAGCTTAGCATTCATTCCATCAGTGGAGAGGCCTTTAGCCATAGATGTTCAGGTGTGGCCAATAGGTAAGTGAGATTGGATATTTCGGAGCCAAGCAGAGTCCTTTATTGTGTTGTGTCTCGTTCATCCTTGTTTGAGCACATTAAGGTGCGTCAGTATGATGATCCCCACTTTCTTGTCCATAAGGACATAGTGTAGCATGGTGATGCTAAGGAGGTGACTATTGTTGATGATGGGGCATTGAGGCGTCAGGGTCGGATCCGTGTTCTTAATATGGATGGCTTGAGAGATCTGATTCTTGAGGAGGCTCATAGTTCACGATATTTCATTCACCCAGGTGCTACAAAGATGTATCGTGATTTGAAGCAGTATTATTTGTGGAGAAGGATGAAGAAAGACATTGTAGGGCATGTTGCACGGTGTTTGAATTATTAGCAGGTCAAGTATGAGCATTAGAGATCGGGCAGTTTGCCTCAGAAGATTGATATACTAGTGTGGAATGGGGAGCATATCACTATGGAATTTGTGGTAGGGTTGCCACGAACTTTGAGGAAGTTTGATGCCATTTGGGTCATTGTGGATTGGTTGACCAAATCGGCGCATTTCATTCCAGTCATGACTTCTTACACTTCAGAGCAGTTGGCTAAGATCTATATCCGAGAGATTGTTCGCTTGCATGGTGTACCTGTTTATACCATCTCGAATTGTGGCACTTAATTTACCTCGTATTTCTCAAGAGTTGTGTAGTGTGAGTTGGGTATGCAGGTTGAGTTGAGTATAGCATTTCATACTCAGATGAATGGGTAGTCTGAGCGGACTATTCGGATCATGGAGGATATGTTGAGGGCCTGCATTATTGATTTCGGATGCTAGTGGGATCAGTTTCTACCGTTAGCAGAGTTTGCATATAACAACAACTACTAGTCAGTAACGAGATGGCTACAAATGAGGCATTATATGAGAGGCGAGGCTGTGCACCGCACAGTCCAGCCAACATTCTCCGATTGGTTGGTTTGAGCCCGGTGAGACTAGATTATTGGTTACAAATTTGCTTCCATATGCTTTAGAGAAAGTGAAGTTGATTCGGGAGAGGCTTCACAACGCACAGTCCGGCAAAAGATTTATACATATAGAAAGGCTCGTGATGTGGAATTCATGGTGGGTGAGAAGGTTCTACTCAAAGTTTTGCCTATGAAGGGTGTGATGAGGTTTGGGAAGAAGGGCAAGTTGAGTCCTCGGTTTATTGGTCCATTTGAGGTCTTGGAGAGAGTTGGTGAGGTGGGTTATAGGCTTGCTTTTCCACCCAACTTGTTGGGAGTTCATCTGGAGTTCCATATTTCCATGCTTCAGAAGTATTATGAAGATCCATCACATGTGTTGGATTTCAGCTCGGTGCAGTTTGACAAGGATTTGACTTATGATGAGAATGTGTTGGCCATTTCTTATAGGCATGTTCTGAAGCTGAGATCGAAGGATATTGCATTGGTGAAGGTTCAGTAGAGGGGTCAACCAGTCGAAGAGGTGACCAGACCGAGCATGATATGCGGAGCAGATATCCTCACCTTTTTTGGCACTTCAGGTATGACTCTAAACTCATTCGAGTACGAATGTTTGTTTAAGAGGGGGAAAATATAATGATCGGGCGGGTCGTTTTGTGTATTTCAGCCCCGTTCGCTATTGGATGTCCCCCGCATTTGTATTTATTGTTATGTGAATTGGGGGAATAGTTGGTTTGGTTTCGGAAAGGTTTTGGAGTGAATTGGAACACTTAGTTCCATGGTTAGAAGCTTAAATTATAAGAGTTCACCAAAGTTTGACTTTTATGTCTACGACCTCGGATTCATGTTTTGATGGTTTCAATATGTTTGTATGGTCATTTTGGACTTAGTCATATGTATGAATGTGGGTTTGGAGGTTCCTAGGTTGATTTGGTTCTAAATGACGAAAGTTGGAAAAGTTGAAGGATTGGAAAGTTCACAAGTTTTACCGGGAGTTGACTTTGATGGTATCGGGCTCAAATTATTGTTCCGAAAGTTGGTATATGTTTGTTTATCATTTGGGGCTTGTGTACAAAGTTTGGTTTTATTCCGGTTTGGTTAGGCTAGAATCGCGCCCTTGGTTTGACATTGAAAGTTCACGAACTTAAGAGATGGATAATGATTGACAATTCGTGGTTTTGATATTAATTTCAGTCTTTTGATCCTTCGAAAAAGGTATTAGGACTTGTAGGTGTGACGGGATGGGGTCCCGGGGGCCTCTGGTGTGTTTTGAGATGAGTTTCTAAACATTTTTGAATTTGGATAGCAATTTGGTTCCGGTGTTTTCGCACCTGGGAAGTTTGGTCGGTAGGTACAAGTCCGTAGATACAGACAGGTGGGCACATAAGTGGAATTTTGTCATGGGACAGGGAGTCTACAAGTGCGGAGTTTTAGGTGCATAAGCAATTGCGCACCTGTGAGGCTGTTCCGCAGGTGCGGCTCTGTAGAAACGAGATTTTCCTTTGCAGAAGCGGAGGGTCGGGGTTATCGGTGAGATGCGAGCATATTTCCGCAGAAGCTGAGTCGCAGAAGCGATAATCGCTGGGCAATATTATTTTAATTGAGGGTTTGGCCTATTTATTATATTTTGAGATTGGGAACTCGGATTGGGGCGATTTTTAGGCGATTTTCACCTGCTCAGATTCCGTGAGTGCTTTTAACTCAAATTTGATTATTTTTCATGATTCTACTCTTGATTTTGGCTTTAGGTTATGAAATCTAAGGGAGAAAATTGGGGTTTAGTACTAGATTTTGGAGAGTGATTAATTTGAGATTTGAACCTCGATTTGGAGTCATTTGGATGAAGCTTGTATATTTGAACTCGTATTTTTGTGAGTTATGTCTGGTTTTGAGGTGCGGGCCCGGTTTGATATTTTGGTTGACTTTGTGTATTTGTATAAAGATCAAAGCTTTATTATTTGGGGTTGTTTCCTTTGGCTTTATTTGATGTTATTGAGTTATATTTGCTAGATTTGAGCCGTTCGGAGATCAATTCACGTGGGAAGGCATTTTTGGAGTATTGATTTGGCTTATTTGAGGTAGGTATGTAGCCTAAACTTGGTTGAGCATTAGTTTCCTATGTGCTTGGTGTTGGCTACGCACTATGGGCGGCGTGCAAGGGACTGGTTGAGCCCATGTGTGTGCACCGAGTTTTATTCATGTTCATGGTAGTATTTAGCCTATATTATGCCTTATTTTGAATATTTATGATTCTTACTATCATGCTTTACATGTCGCACTACTACGGGACTTCGTGAAACATGTTAGAGACTATATGTAGGTTAATATCCTGTTCAAAAATGATAACTGCTATTTTGAGGCGTATCCGCCTAATGTGAGCTGTAATTGTATATTTCGCACATGCATACATTTTAGCATGTTATTTTTTCAGTCTAGGAGTATTGATTTGATGTTCATTGACTGTATACATGTATTCTTGTATATGTTTTTGTGTTCTAGACTAGTTTGAAAGCACGTGAGTTGTCCGTGGGGGTTAAGTTTATTGTGGCACGTGAGTTGTCCGTGCGGTTGTTATGGCACGTGAGTTGTCTGTGGGGGTTGAGTTTATTGTAGTACGTGAGTTGTCCGTGCAGTTATTATGGCACGTGAGTTGTCCGTGCAGTGTGTGGATAAGGTTTTATCCCCCTAGGGTCGTCCTCTCATGCTTCTCCTTGATGATGTACACGCTGTTGTGTAAAACTAATCGGAGTTTGGTTTTTGTGTATCTTCTCTATATGCAAATTCCTTGTGTGTATGCATGATTTTAATGCATATATTCTCTATATAGTGACTCCGTACGTGTCTACATGCCTTTTTATGCATATCTTCTCTATATGATGCTTTCTGTTAATGAATTAATACATAGTACTTATCTTATCTATATGTCTCTCTTTGTGTAATTTGACTTGCCTTTTTACGCATATCTCCTCTATGTTCTGACATGTCATCCTATTAAAGTTCGTGCATATCTTCTCTATATTCACCTTTAGCTTTACTTGCAGCTAGTCATAGATTCTGGTATTGTTACTCTATATTCTCATGTGTTCATGACTTGTACATATTCTATCACGCGAGTATCATATGATTCTTGCGACTACCTCCCCAGGGTAAGTCATGATACATACGGAGTACATAGGGTCGATTGTACTCATGCTACACTTTGCACTTAATTGTGCATATCCAAGTATGGGACCCAACTGAGAGCTTTTCTGGATTGTTGTTGAGTTGCCGAGAGACGAGGTAGATAGTTGCATTCCGTTCGGAGATCTTGGTGTCTCTTTTCATTACTATTAGTGATATTGTTATTCAGATATTATTTTTATATTATTAGACTTTTACTCCTTTGTAGAGATCATGACTCTGTATTGCTAGTTCTTGGATATTTGTTGTGTCAGCGTAGTCTTATTTATGATATTTGGCTCTTAGACTTGTTTTATTTCGTAATCTGTCATCTTGAATCGTTATTGTTATACTTAGCTTGCCTAGCAAGTGATTTAGGCGTCATCACGACCGAATGGTGGTTTTTGTGTCGTGACACACGGCAGTAGCAATATCACAATAGTAGCTGAGTCATAGCAATAGCAGATTTCCAGCAGTAGCAAATCTTGCTAGCAACATGTGATAGTTGGCGTAATAGCTAGGCAAACGCCTTGGGTAGAAATTCTATGAATGACTTGTCTTGTGTCACAAATGGTAAAGAGATATGGTTGTGAAATTCATATCGTGCCTAATTAGGGAGTTAGACTTGATATTCCAGTGCCTAGCATGGGTACTTGCATGTGGTTCTACGTAGTTTACTTCAGTTGAGTATATCAAAGCAAGTCACTGGAATGATTCTTCTTACTTACACTCAGTAGTTTCTCAGTTTTGGCCTTATGGTATGGATACTTCATGCCTTGGGAAAGTTTGAGTCAGATTGGGTAACTTTTGATAGGCCCATTGAGTTCGTGTACCTCATAGTGGATTGGAATATTAGTGTAGTAGTTTACACATATACAATATATGAGAGGTTGTGTAGTTGCACTAGATACTCTCAAGCATCGGATATTGTTAGGAGATTCTCACTATTTAGCCACAGTAGTGGCATCAGGTGTTTTGGATACCCGGATTGGGTTAAGTGTAGATCTTGGGGTGGCCAGTTAATGGTTAGTTCAAGCGGGTGATACTAATATCCGGGAACTTGTTGAGAAAGTTTAATGTTGACTTAAATAGCCATTGAAATGATAAGTTGGTTCAGCAGAGTTTGCACGTAATGATAGTGTATAAACCATGTCGTTATAGAATTTATATGAACACTGATGTAATCCACCGGTTGAGTAGCTTGAACTCGAGGAGATGAAGTTAATAGAGCAAGAATCTGAGTGATAGCCTTGGATAAGGTCGGTTTCGAGCAAAAATATCTTAAGACGAATTAGAACAGGTAAAGACTTCCTTTGGAAAAGAAAGAGTCCATACCTTGAAGTTATTAGGGACGATAACGTGTTTTAGAGGTGTCTTTCTTCATTAGCAGTGTCATGATAGCTTGGAGGGATAAAAAGTTGGGATCAAGGCATATAGCCGCTATAAACAAGCTAAGGGGAGCTATCGTGACGTAGCGGTTGCTATGCTACCAGAGATATTGGGATATATCAGGTGATTATGTTCTGAGAGAGAATTCATGACTCAATATAGGTCATGCAGATTGATACAGTGCATATAAAAAACAATCGTACACTTGAGGAAGTTTTGGGTACCAAATAAGGAATTACAAGATTATGGGCTCAAGTTGAAGTATGACACTTCAGTTAGGTGTTGCAGCAAGGATATCCATAGTTAAAGCTACTTATAATATCAATTCAAACGTGTATAATGAGTAACACATATGTTTGACAGTTTTTAGAATGATTTCAGTACGTTTGAGAACGAACGTCTGTTTAAGTAGGGGAGAATATAACAATCCAACCCTTCTTTTTATGTTGTTAAGTATCATTGTATCTTTTGAGACTTTCCGTAGTTTCATATAATATTGTGGGACTTTTGAGTATGGTTGATTTGAGACCCGAGGGGCTAGAGGGTTTTTTAACACCATTGCATTCAAATTGGAGTTTTTAGGATTCCTAATGTTGACCTTAGCCCCCAATTTGAGTTGTTGTGCATCTCTTCGTTTTTCGAGACCTTGGATAGGTCTGTATAGTATATTTGAACTTACGATGATGGCTTGAAGGAGTCCTGGGTGATTTTTGGGTCTTTTGAAAAGTAATCGGAGAAGTTGTAGACAATTGCAAGCACTAGAACCTTGCCGTGCATCACGCCCCCTTACCCACGCAGTGATTGTACTCTCACCCTTCAGTAAAATATGCATAAATTTTGGTATAAATGTTCAAATGATAAATAATCTAAACCACCGGAAGCTAGACTCAAAGTACTATAATTTTTATAGTTTTGGATCATCTCTAAATTTATTATAAATTGGGACATATACTGTTGCAAAAATAGGCCAAAATTTCATGCCTAAGAAGACATGGGAGTGAGACGCATGACCAACTACCCATAGGAAATTTTTAGGGTTTGTGTAAATAGCTCCATATCATGAC